>NC_057798.1:333201021-333227089 GCF_018294505.1 Triticum aestivum | reverse complement strand
TCGTGTCCAGGAGCTCCGCCGCTGTCCACTTCATCGAGCAAGCCGAGCCCCGAGCGCTCGCAACGCCCGAGTCCACCGCACCGACCTCGCCCGAGTCCGCCGTCGCCGGAGATCCCCTTCAACGCCGTCGTCGCTCCGGTCCATCCCCGGCCGCACCAAGGGCTTCGTCGCACTCACTGTGAGCTTAGCCATCTTCCCCTCCCTTCCGTTCTTGCTCCCGAGCCGTGTAGCGACCTCCCAGAGCTCAACCGCACCCACCGCCGTGGAGCTCATCGCCGACGTGCTCCCGGTCATCCTCCGCCACTCCACGGTGTCCATCATGCTCACCGTGTCACTTAGCACCTAGCTAGCCACTCCCCGAGCCTCACCGACCCCTCTAGCGTCTAGTTCGTCTTCGGCCGAACCCCGGTGGCCGCCAAAGTCGTCGTCGGCGCCAACTCCGGCCACCCCGACCCCAACGGACTCCACCAAGAGCTGCGGCTCGTCCTCAGCTCCACTCCGGTGGTCTCCGCGACCCATTTGGTGGCCGAAACGGCCAAAACCACTTCCGCCGCCGCGTCGGGCTCGCCGGCGGCTAAACGCCGGTGCAGCCGACCCGGGTTTGACCACGGGTGGGCCCTGGTTGACTCCCCTGAGTCAATGACAGGTGGGGCCCAGCCCTATTAATTAAACAGGTTTAGTTTTAATTAAACTTTAATTAATCTAATCACACTGACACGCAGGACCCACTGTCAGGTTTGACCCGGACGTGTTCCGTTGACCTGCTGACGTCACACTGACGTCAGGCTGATGCAATAATTGATTTTCTGGAATTAATCTAATATAGGAAATTCCAGAATATAGTTTAAACTTCAAAAATTCATAACTTTTATTCTGTAACTCCAAATCAGACAAATTATATATGAAAAATGATCAGAAAAATCCAATCTATCCATCTGTACTATTCTCATGCATGATTAAACAAGTTAACCTGATGTTTAATGCAGAACAAGGAAAAGCACTTTAAAAGGCCATGTTTGAGTTTGAAATTTGAATCTTTGATTCAAATTGGTTCAAACCCTTCTGGTCTTAGTTGCATTAGCCCAACACACTCATATTGCTATGTTTCATGCATGCATCATATTGTTGCACATTGTTTGGTGATGGTTGTGTATCGGTGTTCTTTGCGGCAGGTTCTGCCCCCGAGTACCGTGATTACCCTAACGAAGAACCGTATCAGTGCATCGAACCATCAGGCAAGCAACCAACCATTTGATCATATCGATACAATCCCATGTTCTTGCTCCTGCTCTCCTTTACTGCATTAAGACAACGCGTTTCAAACTGCTGTGTGCTACGGTAGTTGAACCCATTTCCTCTGCATGACCTGTCATTGCCACAGTAACTAGATGAAACCCACTAGCATGTGTAGGAGTTGATTGAGCCATATGTATGTGTTGTTCCTACCTTGCTATGCCTGCTATGCTTAGAGTCGTGTCAGGTCTGGTTCATCTGGGTGATGGCTAGAGTGAAATGATTATGTCGGTAATGAGAGTGGTGTGGTGAACACGATTTGGTAAAGGTATCGATGAGAGGCCATGTAGGAGTACATGGTGGGTTGTTTCATTGAAGCCGACCTTAAGCACTGAGATCTGTATGTGTGATTTAAGATACAGCTACTACCATGCATTGGGCCCTGAAATATGACCCCGCTCGACTTCTTATTCACCCTAGCTCTCTGTCCAGGAGTTGCAAGTAGTTTCTGGTGTTTGTAGCCTACTGGAGGCCGTGGACAGCGCTGACCGTAGGGGTGGGCTGTGATGCGGTAGGTACGTGGCACGGTGTACCGAATACCCGTTAGGTATCTCAGGAACCCTGTTCACATCGTTCGGGGCCGTATGGGAAACCTCGGCGGGACTCCCTGCGGATGGAACCTGGATAGGCGATAAACCTGGACTAGAGACTTAGGTGTTTAGGTAGGTCGTGGTCTACACCCACGTCGGCTTTCGCTTGAAGTCTGCCGAGCACATGTCGTGTGCAGACGCTAAGTGGTGGAAACATGTATGAAGAAGTACACCCCTGTAGGGTTATCATGATCTATTCGAATAGCCGCGTCCGCGGTAAAGGACTACTTGGTTGCCTATACAGTTCATAGACAAGTAAATGGAAACTACTAAAAGCCTCAAGATAAGTGTGAGTGCCGAGGATGGCTCTTCCGTAGGAAGACGGAGGTGGATCCTCGGTGGTGTATTGAAGTGGTGAGTAGTGGACTCGTGTACGCAAAACCATTTCAAGTTGGAGTCTCGTAGGTTAGCCTAGCCAAGAGTCAAAGCTGGCTTGCTGCAACAACTCCACCAACCCTTCTTGATAATATGCATGTATGTAGGATCTGATGTAAGTCTTGCTGAGTACCTTTGTACTCATGTTGCTATAATTTACATTTTTACAGAAGACGCTGCAACCCCTTCTGATGGGTTCTACATAGACGTTGACATCAATGAGTAGGCTAAGGCCCAGGTGGTGATCCTGAGCTTGTGAAGGACCACGTAGTATAGCTAGGCTTTCCAAGCCTCTTTTATTTTACTAGTTGTCTGTACTCAGACAAGTTACTTCCGCTGCTGGTTTGTATGACTGTATGACTTGAATGCTGGGTCGTGTGACCCGTACCTGTGTGTATGATTATGTATGGCCCCCTGAGCCTTAAATAAAGAACTTGTGTCGTAAAGTCATGTTGTGATGCCATGTTGTATTTGCACATATCGAGCATACTGTGTGTATGCTATTGAAATGCTTGGTATGTGTGGGATCTGACTATCTAGTTGTTTATCTTTAGTAGCCTCTCTTACCGGGAAATGTCTCCTAGTGTTACCACTGAGCCATGGTAGCTTGCTACTGCTCTGGAACACTTAGGCTGGCCGGCATGTGTCCTTCTTCGTTCCGGTGTCTGTCCCTTCGGGGAAATGTCACGCATTGAGTACCGGAGTCCTGTTAGCCCGCTACAGCCCGGTTTACCGAAGTCCTGCTAGCCCAGTGCTACAGCCCGGACCCTCTTGCTGATGACTGACACGTTCGAAGCTGGGTCATGCATGCCTGTCCCTGTAAGTCTGTGCCACTTTGGGTTTACAACTAGTCATGTCAGCCCGGGCTCCTTAACATATGGATGCTAGCGACACTATCATATACGTGAGCCAAAAGGCGCAAACGGTCCCGAGCAAAGGTAAGGCGACACCCGTGGGGATACCGTGCGTGAGGCCGCAAAGTGATATGAGGTGTTACAGGCTAGATCGATGTGTCATCGAGTCGGGGTCCTGACATCCTGATTCGCAGACGGGCGGCGGCTGGACATGTCCGGCGGCAGACGGACATGTCCGGCGCGCGAGGAGGGAGAGGGCTAGGGTTCATCTGCGAAAATTCCGGGAGGAACACATATTTATAGGTAGAGGGAGCTAGGAGAGTCCAAATGAGGAGAGGTTTTCGGCCACGCGATCGTGATCGAACGACCGAGAGCATGGAGGGGAGTTAGATGGGTTTTGGGCCAGTTTGGAAGGGGTGTTGGGCTGCAAAGAGAGAGGGGCTTTTACGGTTACCCGGTTAACCGTTAGAGTATCAAACGACCTCCAAATGGCACGAAACTTGACAGGCGGTCTACCGGTGCTATACCAAGGCCACTTGACAAGCCTCGGTCCATTCCGAGAACGTTTAACACCCGCTTACAACGAGAGACGAAAAGGGGAACGCCGGAGGGCATAGGAGTGCCGGATTGCAAAACGGACAACGGGGAAAATGCTCGGATGCATGAGAAGAACATGTATGCAATGCAATGCACATGATGACATGAAAAAAATGCAACACACAAGCAAATGACATGGCGACAACGGCGAATAACTGGCAGACACCTGGCGCATCGAATCCGGGGCGTTACACTGGCGGCACCGCAAGGGCAGCTCTGTGCTCCCGGACTTGCTGCTCAAGGGTGGCGTTTGAAGCTCGAAGCTCCCTATCGTGCTCCTCGACCACCTCACAATGAAGATTCGCGGCCCAGGCCTCCTCCAGGGCACGCGCACAGGCCTCCTGAGAAGTAGAAAGGGACTCCTCGGTCTCCGCACAGGTGCGCTTGTGCTGCAAGCGCCCGAGAACAATGGAGACTTTTAGACCGTGCCATTTTCACGCTAGGTGAAGGCCCACCACCTTGAGGCATGTGTCGACATCGGCAAGCTATGCCCCGAGGCGGCTCAGTGGGCTCATCGCTTCCTGGATAAGGTCGTGGCGAACGGCACTGCGTCCTATGTGTGGTTCCAGTGCTCGGTCGAGCACTTCCTCCGTGAACTTGTCTGTCGGACGGCCGCGAGGCGACTCGCCCGTCTCCGGCAGGGGGCTGGTGTTCGGGGCCCCTTTGGTCGCTTCTCGGGTACGGGTGGGGCATGGCCTCGTCCAGTCCCATCGCTTGAATATCGAGCCGACGTGCAGGTCGCCCAACCACCGGCGAGAACCAGCGGAGGAGCCCTCAGCAAAACCTCCATGCCCCAGAGGTTGCTTTGGGAGAAGAACGCTGGGAGTGTCGGCCGCGAGCCTGCAGCAGCAGCATCGAATCATCAGCCGGCACCACATCGCGCGTCGTTGGCCAACTCGGGAGCTCTAGGGTCGCTGACAAGCCCGGGGGCTCCGTAGGTTGTGCTCCGGGTGGGCTCACCACCGTCACGGAAGGAATCCTGAGAGAAGGAAAAGTCAGACAAGGGCGAGGTATGTGAAAGCCTAGGAGGGCAAGGTACTTACTCATGCACGGCTATCCACTTCCTCTTTTTTAGGGCCCGTGGGGTGTGGTCAAGGCGGCCCCCAAACCTCTTCCTCTTGTGGAGCACCCCGAGGTCTGGAAGGGGCACGTTGTGGGCTGGCGCACGGTCCCTTGCGGTGGGGGCAACAACTGCCTCCATGATCGGGGCTCCTACCATGCCACCCGCAGAGGTGTGGGCTGTTACCTCAGGAGCCTATGGTGGCGCCTGTCCTCCAGCGTCCACTTCAGGAGCGCTCGGTGATGCTTGCTCCCCCATGGCCACCTCAGGAGCGCCCGCCATGGGATTGACGAGCAGGGGATCCACCAAGATGTGGTTCTTACAAGGCCCCCTGTGGCCCTCGGGGAGCCGCCCCCACTCATCGAAGCACGACATCTTCTCGGCGAAGGCCTCCTTGTTTGAGTAGTTGTACAAAGGGCATCCCTCATCATGGAGCACAGTAGGCGCGACGTCACCCGTCAAGAGCTGGAGCACTGTGACTAGCGTTTTGGGAGGGAGCGAAGGCACCTGGAGCCTCATGGGGTCGTCAAGGCCGGTACAGGCCCACATCGGGCGAGAATGGCGCTGGAGGGGAGCATTGTGCCACTGGGCGAACTCCCTTACCACCATCATCATCATCACCCTGCCTCCCCGGCTTGGCCAGCCTGGACCAAACACGCACGAGCCGATGATCGAAGAGCTCTGCGTGTCCTCAGCTAGAGCTCGGCTCTACTGGCATCGATGGGAGGAGGAGAAGGGGGCTGCGCACGGTGGCATCCACATACACCCATTGCTTCTGGAATCTCCCCGTGTCCGGGCAGAGCGTGAAATCAACGCTAGAGCCACCCGAGCGTTGTCCACTCTCAACCAAGTGGAGAGAGAAGAAATGGCGGGGCAAGGCCATGGACAGCGCAATGCCCACTAAAGCCTCCCACAAGAAGGCGAAGGCGGAGAAGAGGATGACGGATCCGGGGTCCAGATGAAGCGCATGAACCTGGTAATGCGAGAGCACGGCGTAGAAGAAATCTGAAAAGGGAGGAGCGGGCCAGCGAAGAGAGCGTGAAGATGAAGGGGGGTTTCGATGGCCTCCATGTCAATCAGGGCCCGAGAGGCAGGCCAGACCATCGTTGCCTTCCACTTGTTGGAATCGGCGGTGAGGGCCTGCCAAACCTTGTCCAGCCCCTCCCGGTTGATCACCATGGACCGGTTCAGTGCCGGTTCTGGCCCTAGCGAGGGCTTCACGGTCGCGCGGGCCTTCCCCTTCTTCGAATTGGGAGCCATGGTGGCGGGGTGGATTGGAGCCGCATGGAATATGGCAGAGGAAGCGGAAGCCTGCAGGGAAGAGGGGGAGCGAAATGCGAACGAGTCGGGCAATGAGGGCTAGGCCATATATGCCACACAGTCGAAGTCGGGAAGTTGCCGAGGCAGCATGGGGAAATGGAGACGCCCATGTCCCATCAAGCGCCACACTTTGGCTGGGCCGTAGGCGATTGGGACCGTGGTGCTTCATCCTTGCCATTAGGCTTTGCCTCGAAGCCAAGTCCGAGCGCGCCTTGGGCCTGGGGGCTATTGTCGACGTTTTGGGAACTAGGGTACCCAGACTTACCTTCCTGCAGCCCATGACGTAGCTCCATCAAAAGCCTGGTACGGCCCATCTACATCACCAACAAGAGACCATCGCGTGGGTCCAAGCCTCGCGAGGCAGGCAACATCAAGATCTCTGGAGGGAGCGGCCTTCCCAGGCTGCCTCTTAAGGAGCGTATGTTTCTATGTGGGTGTTCAAACTCATGATGCAGCGGTGATGCAAGCAATGACAACCAAGGCCAGGCGGGCGCCAGCGGGCGTAGAGCAGCAAGTCTCCTCTTTGGTGCTAAGGAGGCAAGCATAGGTGCAGCGTCCCTAGGAATCGCCCAAAGGTTTCCATTCCCGTGCAACAAGACCAAGCCCGCCAGGATGGCATGATGGATGTAATTGCCGAGCCCACCACGGCATCACGACCAGGAGTTTTGCAGGAGAAGACCACCTTTTGTCAGGTAAGATGTACTACTTGTCCCCGTTTGAATTGTCCACTTTGGGATCCCTTCCCGCCTATGTTTTGGGGGAAGAGGACCACACTACTAGGAAAAGGCATGCTAGTGGCGCACTGAATTTGCCTTCTAATGGCGCACTACTGGTGCGCCACTGGCATCACACCATTAGAATTAAATTCTAATGGCGCACTACTGGTGTGCCATTAGTATCTGGTGTTCTAATGGCGCACCGCGTAGTGCGCCATTAGTATAGCCTGCAGTGCGCCATTAGAATGCCTCCCAGGGGCCATATGTACAAATGTGCTTTGGCATTCTAATGGCGCACCAGTAGCTAATGCGCCATTAGTGTGATGATCACAGTGCGCCATTAGTGTCTTGTGTGGTGCGCCATTAGTATGAATATTAGGTTTTATTTTTTTTGCTTTTCTGATTTTTGCACAGGTTACAAAATATATTATTGCATAGAATATAGACAGCAGCACACAGCAACATCAGATTCATCAAATACAATAGAAGATTAGTCTCCGAATACAATTCATCATATTAGTCTCCGGATTCAAAAGACCGGACAAAGATAAAACATTACAAGTCTCAAGACCGCGAGTATCGAGTTTGCCTTCACATTACAAGTCGATATCGATCATCTAAACTACCATCACATAGAAGAGAGCTGTGGTCATCATGATGAGCATCATCGCGATCAAACTGGTCTTCATCCGGTTCCTCCAACGCTCCCTCCTCTCTCCCGCTAGATAGCGGGCGTATCTAGATTCGGCCTCCGCCCTAGTGGTGTACCCTTTGTAACTGTTACCGCTGAAACGGTGAACCTGTCTCCGACACTCCTCCCAGTCATCGTAGACTCCGGGAACCTTACCCTTGTACACGACATACGACGGCATCTCTATGCACAAGCCAAACAACAGACAATACATAAGCAATGTGTAAGTATGCAACAAAAGGATCGGAAGAGAAAAGCAAGACATTAATAGCACGATTCATGGTCCTACTAATAAATAGCATCGATTACATCTAAGTTGAACAACCGTCCAAACCAAAGAGACATCCGAATTCATTAAAGTTTAATTACAACATGAGCCAATCAATGTTTCAGAACTACACATCACTACTTTCGACTCAACTCATCGGACAGGAGCGTGGGTGAAGCCGCCGTCTGTCGTGATGGTCATGAAATCACGGTCGTTGTCACCCTGCATTTGTAGCGTTTCATCTATCTCACTGCTGGACGGTTGATATCTGAGGAAGAACTGCCCCGCGGTATGAAGGACATCTTGATGGATGATGTCCGCAAACTCCGACTGGATGCGAAAGAATTCTTGTCTGAGGTCCACGTCCTGGACTGCCGACAAGCTCGCGGCCCAATCATTGAGATTATCTGGTAGCAGAAGGTGATGATGGTCCCTTACGATCGCCCGCATGTGATGGAGGGCGTAGTAGGCATCCTTCTGACCGCCAGGCGGCTGCTTGACGCAGCAGAACTTCGTATTGTGTGAGAAGATGTGCTTGCCGTACTTACGAACTGGCCTGGTGAAGGTGCCTCCAGATTGGGCGTAGCCGGGGAGAACATCATCAAGAACTTTCTTCACATTTTTGTAGTCTATCATGGAGTTACGGTTCGAGTCGAAATACGTGGCCATGGAATATTTCGGGCTTAAGAGGATGAGTGTGCAATGTGTGTCACTGCACAGAACACGGAATGTTAGAAAAAAAAGAACGATCGAAATCTAAGAAATCATATGTTACGGGGTGGTTAAGGGATGACTTACTCGGGAAAGTAAGGCACAAGGAAGTTATCCTTATCTGCGTTTGCCAGAATGACGCCTTCGAGGTGTGAACTCGCAACTTGGCGGTCCCCAGCGATGCTCAAGTGCTTGGCACGCATGTAGAAGGGGTCGACTATCACGATGTCCGGGGTATTGTCTCTAATGATCCGCATCTGCATGCTCAGCGAAAACAGCCGAACGAAGGTGTAGTGCAACGGATGAAGGTTAAACATAGCAAAGATGTCATCAAACCGTAGGACGATCATACCCCCGATGTCGCCATCCACAAAGCCCTTGCTCTCTGGCATCTTGGCCACGAAAACCGGGTATGCCACATCCTTCTCTTTGAGACGCTGCTTCTCCAAAATCAGAACACTGTCGTGCAGACTCCGCATAGCACCGGTTGCAGCATTCAGCATATTTGGTGGTAGCATCGCCCTACCCGCCACATGCACCCTCCTTGAGATATCCTTAGGTGAAGGTGGCCCGTCCTGAGCACGGATCGAACTCGGTGCCGGCTGGCTCGCACCGGCGCCCTTGTTAGTCTTTCGTTTCCGGCCCTTCTTCTTGATCTCCTGTAATGGGACCGAGTTCTGCTCACAGACCGCCTTCTTCAGCGTGTTGGGGCTGATAATATTTCACGCCTCAGCTATCTGAGGCTCGGTGAAGGCGGGAGCTGGAGGCGTGTCCTGAGAACTGAACGCCAGATGACGCTTGTTGCAATTGGATTTCTCCGCCGTACCAGCTAGATCGCGGTGGTCTTGGTTGGGTTCTTGAGAAAGAGGCCCGCAGAACTCGTCAGCGTACCCATGTTCGGCAAAGTACTTATCAACTTTGGTAAATGTACCGTCGTCGTTGTCGTCGCCGTCCGGATCCTGTGCCATAGGGTTGTCCGGATCCTGTGCCATAGGGATGTCCGGCAGGTCCGGTAGCATTGCGGCGTTCTTGCCATGGCTTGGCGCCGGCACGACTGGCGGTCTTGTCTGTGGGGTGGTGTCCCCCGCCCCCAAACGAATCTGGCTCTTCGGCCATAGCAGGGGCCAGTTTACGCAGGTGCCGAGGGTCAGCTCATCTTCTTCGTCGGCCCCAGCGGGTCGAATCGGAGGTAATAGCTCGTCGCAGCCTGGCAGCACCCGGACCACTTCAACCCTATACATTGTGGTTGGCATCGGATTACCGTGGAACATGGGGTTGCCCGGTTGAACGATTCTGCCCTTGGCGACATCGACCAACTCGGCACCCACGAAGTGCAGAAGAGTGCAAGGAACGTCGGCGGTGCCCTGGAAAAACATGTATAGGGCGTCAGGGATGCCCAGTCAAAGGCAAGGAGATGAAGTCATCAGCCGAGAGGCTTAGTTACCGTGATGCCGTCGAGCTCGGCTAATGTCGAGGCACCGCCAACGGCGGGCGTGCAACTGACGGAGGGGGCGCTTGCTGGCGAGGTGCCGGTCGGCGTACACCCGGGTGCATTAAGATCCAATGCCCGTGCCGGTGCCGGAGACACGAATACCGCCTCCGCCGGAGACACCAATGGCGCCGCCGCCGGAGACACCAATGGTGCCGCCGCCAGAGACACCAATGGCGCCGCCACCGGAGACACCAATGGCGCCGCCGCCGGAGACACCAATGGTGCCGCCGCCGCGCTGTGCGAGTTGCTGGCCGTGAAGCTGGGAACCGGGGGAGGCCCCTTTTGGCCGCCCGCAATCCACGTCGTCAGCCCATGAATCAACGTAGGCACCATGGCGTTGAGCGTCGTTCCAAGTTGTTGTTGCACTTGCTCATGGACAAGCTCCGGAATCCACGCCACTTGTGCCTTGAGTTCTTCAACCTCGCGCATCTGGCTTTCCGAGCTGGTCTTTTTCTCCTTCCGCACACCAGCGGTATAGTATGACCCCCATTTTGTGGACAAGCCTTTGCCGGCCACACGACCAGCTGACGTCGGCTTATCGAGATTATCCTTCTTTTTGATTACGTTCAACACCCTATTTAAAGGGGTGTCGAAAGGGGAGCTCTTAGACGACCCTGCGCTACTGCTTTCATTGTCCTGCGAAAGGAACATGAACCATTTAGAAATATTGGGGATTAATTAGAGTGCAACCATATGGAGCTAATTACGCGGGGGTGTATTCCTTACTAGAACAAGCTCAAGCGCCCTGGTCTTCGGATCCATGGTAAGCTCCTTTGTTATCGGGTCCTCCTTGTACCGGGCCCTGACATAGTTCCTGGTCTGCTTGTCACCGCTGTATTTCTCGAAGCAGGGTGGTAGGCCTTGCTCGGCACGCTCCGCGTCCTCCTTGTCCCATATAGGCTCCGCCACTCTATAACCGCCGGGACCGAGTTTATGTTCCCCTAAGTTCAACTCCCGCATTTCTTTCCCCCACTGACTTGATTCGGAGGTTGCGGGGCTCTGACACTTGATCTTGAACTCATTGTACTCATCTTCGCTCATCAAAGGATATTTCGCCTTGCTCTTGTCATAACTATCACCTTTATCAATCATTCTCTTCACCGCGCTTCTCCAAGTAGACAGGGCCGTGCTCATCTTCGTGAGGGCGGCATTGTTCACTTTATTCCCTGAGAGGCGTGTGTTTTCAAATTCGGCGGGGAACTTGTATCGTTCGTGCAGCTTCGTGAAGAGGAGGTTGCGCAAATTCCCTCGGTCCTTATGCCTAAGGTTCTCGGTGTTGATCGAGACGGTGCTCCGGAGAATGCACCCGAGCTGAACCAAGTACCCCTTGACTATATGTTTGGGCTCCGTTGGATTCCCGTCGGAGTCCACTTGAGTGAATTCCTCCTTGACGGTGCGGAGCGCATTCGGGTGCCGGTCCTTCCTTTGCTTCTTCGGTTGGCTGCCATCTGTGTGTGCGCCGCCACCATCTGTGTGTGCGCCGCCATCATCAGTGGTGGCATCCTCGGCGGCACCATCAGTGGTGTCATCCCCGACGCCACTAGGGGTTGTGTAATCAGGATCGATGTCTTCCGCGGCGTCATCATAGAGGTGAGGTTGTTCCTCCATCTCTTGGGACAGCTCCCAGAATTGCTTGCCGCCCGAACCACCGGCCTCATCGTTGTGGGCCATGTTTCTCTCTAAATAGGAAAAAAGTTTGGTCAAAAAGATGGTTATTGTCAAGGAACAAGATCATGGTCTCATGATTTAGGGTTTGTCAACACCGAGGCACCCTAAAAGCCTAAGCTTTCATCATTTAGGTTCTCATCGACACCGAGGCATCCGGGGCAACCAAGTTAAGTTTTCATCATTTAGGGTTTATCGATGCCGAGGCACCCTAGGTTGGGCCTAATCTTGGCTCTATTGCCACCTATGTTGGGTTTATCATCTAGGGTTTATCGATGCTAAGGATAATTCTATGTTGGGCCTAATCACTTGGCTCTATTGCCACCTATGATTTAATGCAGCAAGAATGGCAGGGCAGTTGATCCTACTTAACTAAGTACTAAGATAGCCCGGCCCATGCATTAGTCGCAAGTACCCCATATGTCCTATTTTTAGCAAAGTCATGCTAAAATTCACGGAAAATTTCAGCATGACCTTTGCTGAAAATAGGACATATGGAGTACCCGAATTTGCCGGAACGGAAGTTAATCGACATTCCGGCAAACTCAAGGGCCTCTCGGGGTACCTGCAAATTCATCACGACACGATGGTCGGAGACAAAACCCAGCCACAGACCATATGGTCCTCTGCTTTCATATGGACAAAAATCAGCTCAACTTATGTGAGCTTCCATTCCAGATATAATATGTCTCCCAACAAAAAATCATCAATAGTTTAGAAAGTCTGTACAAACACAGAAAGAATGACAAATGTATTTTTACAGATCATGGCTCAGAGTCATAAACATCTATGGACCAAATATAGTAATGGATACAGCAGATTAGTCTTATGATTTTACTTGTTCAGTATAAAATAGCTTATGCTTTCCTTACAGTACATGTCCACATTTGATATGTCCTTTTTGTCTGTCCTGCTTTTTGAATCAACCGTATCGAGCAATACTATGGAATTAGTCAAATAATTGTGCATGTTTTGACAATAGGATGAATGCAAAAGAAAATCAAATGGTTGTGGCAATCTGTCCATCATCATGACTGTTGACAGTCGCCACACCCACTGTTGGACTTCGATCTAGCACAAAGGGGGTGTATTAGAGCAGATATGGATGGTGTGGTCTGGCACAGATAGCAGTATAATCATCTTAATCTTGCAGTGTAATTTTTAATCCGTGGCAGCAAACGGGCATTGTGCTAGTCTAATAAGAATACACATTGTTGAACTTCATTGCTGGAATTAATGGTTTACTATCGGGATGTGCCTTAGGAGCATCGCTTATCAAGTGAAAACATAAGACACAAACTTGTAGCTGTATGTGTTTTGCCAAGAAAGGGTGCAACAAGAAATATTTTCCTAGTACTGGTTTATCTCACCTACTAGTAAAGGGACAATTCTCCTCAAATCGAAAGTTAATACATCGTTGTTTCTTACTAGGGGAAGATGGACCTGGATGGTCAAGCACGTGGAAGATGGCTTTGTGGGCGCGCCTTCTTAACAGCGAAAATGCATACAGAATGATCCTAAAGTTAATCACATTGGTTCCACCTGGTGAAAAAGTTGGGTTCGAAGGAGGACTGTACACCAATCTGTGGACAGCACACATAAGAACAGTAGCAGTAGTACTACCAAAAGAATGGAAAGAACAGTAGCAGTAGTACTACTACTAGCTAGCTAGCTAGCTGGTACTGATCTAGCTTCTGCATGCATTTCTCTGAATTTTGTTATACTTAAACACTACAAGGAATTATACTTTGTCATAGCTATTAGTCTTTGGACTAAGGGGCACTAGCACACTAGTAAGTGATAGGCAACCATCCTACATGGAAATATGAAGAGTTACATGGATGAGTACCAGCTCTAAGTGAAGGCTCAATGGATTCAAGATCAACCGACTGAAGTTGCCCAAACCTGCAAGGAAAAGAGAGAATAATGATTTCGAACTGCTTCTGATGGCATACATAAGCATAAGTTCAGTCCCCCAAATCAAGTACTCCATCAGATTGGGATACTACTCTAGATTAGTGTAGCCACTATCTAACAAAAAATTTCAGAACTGAATTTCAGAGTACTCTAAATGTTGTGTGCCCTAGTATTTCTGTGTTCCCTTGCATTTCTATAACATTTAGTAGCATGACAATTTTATCATGTTGAAAAAAATTCAGTAACATGAATTTGGCTAAGCCAAGCATGATCTTGCTTGCATTGCCGCCTTTGCTACATGAAGCAATAGGGTAGGTTCAGTTTCACTGAATTTTTGAAACTATACATCATTTGCTGAATTTTTGCTCTACATCACTTGCTCTTTGTAAATTATTGCATAAATGGAAAAAAAATTCATACTAGTGGCGCACCCTGTTTACGGTGCGCCATTAGTGTCTTCCACACTAATGGCGTATCACAAACAGGTGCGCCATTAGTATATAGTAGTGGCGCACTGCTTCCACGGTGCGCCATTAGAATAAATCCTATCTATAGCCCTTTTCCTAGTAGTGCCAAGGCCGCTATAAATATAGGCTAGCCACCACCATAGCAGTTGACCGAACAATCGAACCCCCTCAGCTCACATCCACACTAGAGCAAACCTCCTGAGGTTGTTCTTCCCGCGTACTAGTTCATCCTTAGCCCGCCGCGAGGTTAATCCACCACAAAGCAGGAGTAGAGTTTTACACCGCAATGTGGCCCGAACCTGGGTAAACTATCGTTTCCAGCTTCTTCCTTGTTCATTGAGCTAGGCCGCGGGGGCATCAAATCAATTGGATGGGGAGGTTGAGTTCTGTGCACACGCCCCAGAGTTCGAACCTCTCCTGGGTCTGTGAAGCCTTGAATCTGACATTGCCCATTGAAGAAGAAGTCCATTAGTGAAAAGCAACAAGGGAAGCAGCCACAAGTTCATTCTCATGCTCAACCTCAAGTTGAAGAAAGGCCTCTTCCCAAGAAGACTCAAGCTAATGCTTCTCAAGTTGAGAAATCAAGTGGGAAGGAAGTGATGAGTAGACGGTGCTACTTATGTCGTGAGAAAGGTCACGTTGATTCTTCATGCACAAATGGTACCTTACCCAACCCTATTATAATTGATGATTTCTATTCTCTTGGGAAGGATACAGTTGGCAATGTGTTTGCCAAATTTGTCGGTACTGAAAGTGGTGTCAAGAAAAGAATTGTGGCACCCTGGCTCAGAGAAACCGAAACGCCCCGTATTCCAGCCCAGAGATCGAGATGGAGTCTTCTGGAATACGACACTGCTTAGCATAGAACAAATCAACTCTTTATTACAATCTATTTGGGTATAAGGGTTACATCGGCACGACGACACTACGCCTGCCACTGTTGCTCTATGCAAGCACCAGAATAACTCAAAGCAGCGAAATTACTTCTAGGAGCGGAACAACGATGATGGTGGTGAACTCCACTCCGCAGCGACTTTGGCCAGAACACGTATCCTAGCTCGCACACAAGGGATCCACTCAAACAAGCAATCAAATCCGGCATGACCTGCCAATTGGCATGAAACGCCAGGTCAGTACATTGAATGTACCTGCAAGCTCACAATAACTAGAAGCATTCAAGACAAACAACAGCATGGCAATTACAGGTTAACTAGGAATTAACATCATATCATCAGAAAAACATGGCATGAACAACATGAACATGATACACTAGAGCAATATGAACATGGCATGAACATGGTACAACTAGCACAATATGAGCATGGCATAAACATATCAATTTGATGATACTAGCATGCAACATGATGACACTATACGCACCACTTATCCTGCTTGGGTTACCTTGTAACCATCACATGGATCAGTTACCATCGCGGACATCACACGATCATCTCAGGATCAAATCATGCTTCGTATAAACAATACCGCAGTAATCATTACATGACCACAGGGAGCTTGATCTTTACCCACGATTTTTGCACAACATCTTGAATATCCAACAACTCGGTATCCTCAATACCACGGTGATCATTCATGGATCACCAACAGAACCACATTTTGTTCAACAGGTTACCTCGTTTGATCATTCCCGGATCACATATCCAACTTATCTCATTATCAAACCGGGGTTGTTATTTAGCACATTATTATTATTATTACTGTTGACCCATAGTGTGACCAACTACAAACTGGGCCCTTATCGACGGGCGCGACTATCGATAGATTTAATACACTCTGCAGAGGTAGCACAATGTACCCACACCATAGAACCCATGGCCTCGCACTCCCATTCGGGTGGACCAACGATGTTCCGACAAAACCGATCTACTGCCATGACACTCTCCTAGCCACTCTGACCAACACCCCTTACTGGGTTCAGTCCTAGGTGAACGGGCCTACCAAAGGCAAAATAGCCACCATCGTGGCAAAACAAAAATGGTCCCAAACGGGGACAACCCAGGTACACAACAACAAGAGGTCCACAAGGTTTATGTCTGCCTACCTGATCACGGTAGCGCGCACCCATAACCTTCCCTAGTTGGAGGCACTGGCGAGAGGCATGATAATAGTCTGCTAGGGCCTTTTCCATAAAAGGCAAATGTGGTTGCACTGGTTAACACGATATGGTGGCACCATGACTCGGCCAATAGTTGTTCAAGTTCAATTAAGTCTGGTTAAACTTGAATGCAGCCTGAGTCATATGAAAATAACATGATGCAACTACAATGCATGAACATGATATCAACATAAACATGGCTGTGCAACATTACTTCTTAACATAGAAACAACAACAAATCATATTTGACTGAGCATGGCATACTGACTAGCATGAACATTACAAGTATACACTTCTCAGAAACATAGCATGACCACTAGCATCAGTAAATATCATGCAAGAACATATCAACAATGCTAACATGCAAGCATTTAATCAACTGGATGTAACGGAACATGCATAACAACGACACTCGGAATAGACGACAGTCATGCACCGAAGGCCATCGCAAACCTCAACATGTACTACTAGCAAGCATAAGCATAAGAAAGGAATACTAGCAGGTAGAACATGATAATAGGGTGCAATACAACATAGCACGAGAGTGAACATGAGCTCTAAGCATCACCGGAACAACGATAACCATATTTTAAACAGGCAAACATTTAATAAATATTCAAGTTAAAAACCATGGCTACTGCATGACTATCATGCAAGTTGGTATTGTGGCTTGCCTAGGGATGAAGAAGGCACTGGGGAGGAGTGCGGATGATCGCAAAAAAGATTTTCCGGAAATAGTTCTTTCCTGGAGGGGCTATTTACGTTCAAGGGAAAAAAGGTCAATTCTAGTATTTCAAACCATAGTCAAAATCACTGGAACAGAATGGGCTCGATGAGACAAAGATGTGGGCGCTGGATTCACCTCAAACAGAGTTACGAGCAAAAAGTTACAGCCCGACGAAGTTTAGAGACCAATCTGTAAAAAGATTTCTACGAACAGGCCCCTAAGCTGAAAAACAGAAAGCACATTTAGCTGAATATGCCTTCTAAGCAGAGAAAACGTATTTCTAATCGTAGTTAAGTTAAAATACGCTTTCCCGAAAGGAAAACGCATTTCCAACCGAACTATGACAAGAATACGCTTTCCCTTACCGAAAACGTATTTCCACTTATCCAGCTAGGCAGTGGCGGGGCCGAGGCTTGTCTCGCTGACATGCGGGTCCCACGGGCTGCGGCCCGTCACTTATCCACGGTAGCCGGCCGGGTCACCGCAAGCAGAAGCGGGGCCGGTCCATAGTGGCTGCCAGGTGGGGTCCGTGGGATGGGGGCCCCACTAGCAGGTCTTCGTCTTCCTCCTCCATGCGCGCGCCCGACCGGAGACAGTGGCTCACCCCGATGAACCCTGCCAGCGACAAGGGCCACCTGAGTGGCGCCCAGCCTACTGGCAGATTCAGCAAACAGGGGCGGACCTCCCGGTGGGCTACACAAGCGCCGGAGAGCATGGGGTGGAGCGCTAGGTCGATCAGGGCGGACGGCGATGTCAGCCTTCACTGAAAACCACGGTTGCAAGCGAGGGGAGGGCTACGGGGAGGCTTCTCCGTGGTCTATGGAGTTCTCCAATGTAGGTGAGCGGGAGAGAGGATCTTCGGCTCACACGAATTGAGATGGCCGAGGCGGCGGCCATGGAGGCAGTGGGAGGTAAAGAGAGGAGCTCCGGCTCGGTGGAGAGGCTAGACAGGTTCCTAGGAGAGAGGCAAGGCTGCTGGAGTGCTCGGGGCTGCACTGGAGGGGCTATATATAGCCGGGCGATGGCATGGCCGAGCTGGCGTCGCTGCGGACGCCTGGCCGGCACCGCGGACTCGTGTGCTTGCACATGGGCTCGGAGGAAGGCGACGGGGAGACACAGGTAAAAGTCTCACGGGGTAGAGGGAGCCTAGAGATCACGAGGAAGAAGAGACGAGGCGAATGGATCCAGCCAGGGCACTGTGCTCCCGTGGGCACACGGCGGCTAGCGGCGGTGAGGAAGCTGTCGGAGGGGGAGATGGCTCCAGAGGGAATATGACGGCACGGGGAACCTCTTGGACACGCTCACGCGTGCGAAGACGACGAGAGGATGCGAGGCCAAAGCACAAACTACATCTAGAGCATGCGCACGACATGCCAAGGCGGTGGTCACCATTAGCACTGGTGCACACAGTGCACGGGGTTCGGCCAAAACGTGTCTAGGGGTTAGTCCTTCCAGGGGAGGTTGCAACTGAGGTGTTATCGTAGAAAAGGTGTTGTGGTTAAGTGGGAATTAACCTGTGAAGTTTTCTATTGCAAACTCGATCAACTTAGTGTGATCAATAGAGATATGCTAGGGGTCCAATGTGATGTCTGGGAGGTTTAGGGTAGGAAGGACTACAGTACTGGGGAGTTTGAGGATAAATGGATCAAGGCTTAATATAGTTGCTTTGCAACTGATGAAAATGGTCCAGAAACTTGATCAACATGATGGACTCTGATGGAGTGTCAACTTGAGCTCAAATTGGGCAAGGCAGAGTCATTTGGTCCTATGAAGATGCTCAAAAAGTCTCATACCAATTGGCCAAGCCAAAATGGTACTTGCTTCACAAACATCTCCTCTAGATAGAAACATGCAAAAATTCTAGAGGAATAATGGCTTGATGAAATATGACCAAAATGGGTGGAGATAGGTTATATGGGTAATTGAAGGCCTAACAAGATTGGCAGCCATAATGGAGCAAGATAACATATACTTGCTTCACAGACTGAAAATTTGGACAGAATCAAAGAATTGAAGATGAGCTCACACGGAGGCATGACATAAGCTCAACTTGGGTGGAGGGCTATGATATGATGACATTGAGGTCATGCATAAATGGCAACTCATTTTGATATGCCTAGCTTGTACCTCTGTCACAAAGCTTATTTTTGAATAGTAAGTTTGGCGAATCATTAATAAATAATTACTAGACAAATGAGATTGCATTTTGGCATGCGGCAATGATTTGGTCAGGAAAAGATGTCCAAGGAGTTTGAGGTCAATTCGGCAAAGGAAAATAGCACTTGCTTCACAATGTGCCATTTAGGGCACAATAGGAAATGAACTATTTGAGGATTATTTTTATTCATAGCAATGAACAGTTTTGCCATATTTGATGAAGATATGACACAAACAATTTATAAGAATTATTTGGGAATTTTAGGAGTGAGGGAAACATGGGTTTCTTCACAACCTAGGGCAATTTGAGTTATTCCTTTAATGGAAAAAGAATATTCCCAATAAAAAAATATTGGGATTTGGCCCAAGGTGGAAATGGAAAGGTCTAGGGAAGGATTTGGGTATGACAAGCCACTCTGGAAAGAAAGAAGAGGCATCTTCTTTAGTTTCCAGACCAGGAAGCCACGTAAAAAGAAAACTCACGCAAAAACCTCAGAAAATCAAAAGAAAAAGAAAGGGCCAAAAATTAGGCTGTTACAACTCTTCCTCGAGATTTTGTTGCTTAGGGAACAAGTATGAATATATTAACTTAAGGAAGCCGGTTCGAACTCGGGTATCCTTTTTCCTTATTGTTTTTCCAACTAAATTTTTATCTGACTGGTCGTGGGGTGGTTTGCTTTATTGTATCCACATTCTGACAGATCTTTCATTGCTTGTTCATGCTTATACAGGCTTCCATTTGTTTTTATATCTGCTCACTTAGCTGAGTGTGAGTTGTTATCATGGCTGAAATATATGTTTGTCTCACAAATCCAAGAGTGATTTCCGCTGGGTGTGCCATCCGGCACTGACAACCTTTCATGAAGTGGTGATAAGATTTTCTCTGTGAATACCCAAGCTCTGACTCCTCGCATTGGTTGTGTCCACTAAATGCAGGTCCTTTGGGTTCCAAACAGTGAGTTGAGGCATAACCGTTTCCTCACTGATTCTGACTTATCGCGGGAATTTCTGAATTATCCTCACGGGCTCCACGATCTTGAGTCTCAGATTCATACCAAATATTTGATTGTCGCTTCTCGTGTCCAGCATGAAGGGTATGACCTTACATGATAATATCCTCAGACTTGACTGACGGTGCATGCTGGCAGTATAATTTTGTTCTAGATAGGCTACCCTTTGGTGATTCACATAAGCGAGGGCACATGCTTTGAGATTGTTATTTCACCTTCAGATTATTCATTCTGTCGGCATATCCATGGGGATAGTGAGCTATATGATGCTTTACCATAGTTGCTGGAGTCAAACTGTTGAATTGACATTTGGTCTGACTTGACAAACTCAGATATTCGATTCTGTCAAATCTGACCATATACTGTTAACTGAGCAGGTTGTCTGGATAGGGGTCCTTACCAAAATTGAGTAGACCCCGGAGGTGAATATTCATGGTGGTTAATACTAACTCAGACTGTCCGGGGGTATCTTCACCATGGGGGTCGTGCAACAAGTTTATACCTGTATTGGCTATCTTGCTCCGTCATTATTGTTCTCTTTGTCTGGGTCCTTTGCTAATAGAGCTTGATCACATTGACTTCAGCGTGTGACAATAGGTATTGTCGGGTGCAATATTTCGGCAATCATAACGTATCCTCATTCTTCTGACATGGTAGTAATGTTTAAATGGCTGGTTCATCACTTCTCAAGTCCTGGCCGTGGGGAAATGATCATCCTAACCGCATATACATGAGAATCTGATGCCTGAGACAGATGTGTGCTTTGACTGATTCTTGCTTCTGACCAAACTGTTGCGGATCTGATTCTTAGGATATGTTGTCAATTCAAAACGTACTACCTTGTACCAATGCCTTATTTAGGAAGATGGGATGGCTTATGCTCGAAACTTTCATCGGACAACTTGCCAAAAAAGACTGGATATCGTGCTTTAGAAGCTTACTCCCTTAAAGACTTTGCTGGGGAAAGACTCGGTACCTTATGCTGGAAGTTTTTGCAGTTGCTTACTGAAGAAGGAAGACTACCTTGCACAAGAAATCATCCCTGAATCATTCTGAGGAAGATAGATGAATCTTGCCTTGGAAGCTTCCCTGGTATCTTGCAAGGAAACGTGGGTTGCTTAAACCAGAAGCTTCTCATTGTGATATGCGGACCAATTTTCACAGACACATACCATCATAATGTTTCTGATGTTGATTTCTTGTATGAAATGGTGTTTTACAGGACTATCCTCCCTTCCGAGTATTAAATGCATGCCATATTTTTTCTTGCTTCCGGGCATATAATGTTTCAAAATCATCATTAACGAAGAATCCAACTTGTATCTGAGCCATACCTTTGACTAATAATATTCTGTCAATCTTGCAGACAATTTATCTTCTTGCTGATTTGATCATTTCTGCTATGAAGAGTGCACACTGAGACAAACTTGATTATTCAGTATCATGATCGGATATCCCCAATCTCAATGCAGTCGACTGAGAATTCCATACTATTGTGAGGAGGATTAACTAATGCAAACTTGATACTAACGGTCCATCTGGGAATTCTTTTGTATTCAGACAAGATATTACCAATTTTACTGCAATCTGCTGATAATTCCATTCTGTTTAGCTGAATTTCCAAATATATGCATTCCTTGCTGACTCTTCGGATCCGGTGTCGGTTGACGAGCAACTTTAATAAGGGGAAATTTTGTAACACCGAAGGACCAAAGAAAGAAACAAAAGAAACGACAAAAACAAAAGCACACAACCATACTAATAATAATAAGTAATATTACTATCAAGCAACATCACATAGTACTGCTACTCACAACAATAATATGCATGCATACCTAAGCACACAAATCTCATGGAATACTCCATCATTAGGGTCTAATATGCTGTGACGGTGTGCACGATAAGTGAAATTCATGTGTGGAAGGATTTGGCGTAACCAAGGCTAGACCAAGCGCTGGCTGAACACTGGTTGGATCTGGACGGATACACAGGTGAGGACATACTTGGTGATCATGTAGCGAGATACAAAGGTCACGACCTCATCATCATCAAGCATAGGAAGGAAACCATACACGTCCAAAGAATGAAAGGACAGGGCAAGATAACAGTGGAAGACTGGGTTTAATGGCATTTCCCTTTTTCATAACAAAGATCAGCAAGGGTTGCCAAGGGGATGAGATGGAGGGCATAATTCGGGATAGAGACAAGTCTATCACCGAAATAAATATGGGTGGGTGGCGGAAAAATATCGACGCGATATCTGAGCATAACTCCTGCAAATGGTGTTTGGAACACTTGGCACCAGGGCATCACTCTGCTGGGATAGAGATGACGCCGAACAATATTCCATAAACATAATCTGCTGACATCCTTGGATAGCATGACATAGCACCATGGACAAGTCATTATTGAACCATCTCTACTACCAAACACCGCACATATTGTGAGGCGGTCTCGTCGAAGCTGCGATCGTGCTCCCCTTATAGCGGGGCTTTCATCAATACGGGCACGGGTAGCCCAACCGCTCCGCTAATTGCGGCGAGTGAGGAACGAGCGGGTTCCACCAGGCAAGTGGGGAGGAGAAAAAGCTTTTACCGCCTCTATAAAGAGATAAGGTCTCTTCCTCTTTACCCACGCCTTTCCCTTCCGCTAGCCGATTCCCCTTTGCTCGAGCCCTAGCGCCCAAGCACTCTTTTTCTCAACCGAAGATAAGTCCTCCGAAGATGTTCGGATCTAGAGGAGGAGGCAAATGGATGGCCTCTACTGTCCGGGAGAGGGATATCAAAAAGCTTCGAGAGGCCGAGTACCTTGCCAAGAAAATCGGCCACCGTCTTCCGCCGGCGGGACAGATCGTCCCTACTCTGGAGCCCCACAAGAGGGTCGTGTTACTCCCTCATTTTGTCCGCAGGCTCGGGTTCCCCCTTCACCCATTTGTTCGCGGTGTCATGTATTATTACGGGATTGATTTTCATGATCTGTCCCCCAATTCTTTCCTTAACATCTCGATGTTCCTTGTCGTGTGTGTGGCTTTTCTCCGTATTTCGCCCCACTTCGGCTTATGTCTGGAGATCTTCAACGAGAAGCCCAAGTTGGTGAATGGAGAGCACGCCAAAAGCGGCGGCACCATGGTGAGCAAGATGCCCAAGGTCGTATGGCCGATGGGTACCTTCAATGATTCCATCAAGGAGTGGCAGCAGCAGTGGTTTTATATCACCGAACCACGCAGTAAAAAGTGGGCCGCTGCTGCTGAATTCAGATCCGGAGCCCCACTATGGCTCACGTCCTGGACCGAGAAGGGCCTGAACTGGTCCTCATCCGACGAGCTGTCGGTGCTCCAAACGCGTGTCTAGAGCGTGGTCGACAAGGATGTGAAACTCGTCAACGTAGTCCAGGTGATGTTAGTTCGCCTGGTTCTCCCTTGCCAGCGTCGAGCCTACAATTTGTGGGAATACGACCTGTCCGAGCACCAGACCCTACAGGAGCTCTATGGCTCCTCCCATAAGGACATCTAGAAGGTGCTCTTCTAGTCCGGCAAACAGTGGTCGGCCTCCGCCGAGGACCACGGGTATCAGCTGTCCCGCTCTGCAAGTCCCGTAAGTCATTGTTGTGCTCTGTCCATCCATGTTTTAGCTGGCATGTCCCAAGGGAGATGCTTTTATCATGCTTTCTACATTAATCCCAGGAATGGACGAAAAAGGTGGTGCGGATAGACTGTCCGGCCCCGCTGCTGGAGGAACCGGCCGGACCTCTTCCGACGAAGATGCTGGTCCTAGCACCTTACGAGGCGCCGAAGAAAGAGGCCTCCAAGAAGATCAAGAAGACCCGGAGTGGCCTCCGTCATCATGATGCTTCGGACACAAAATCCAAAGACTCCATCGACCATCCCTCCTCCGGAGACAAAGATGAGGAAGAAGACAAGTCCCCCGCAGGGGGAGGGAAGAAGAGGACGACTTCCTCATCCCTGGAAGCCGAATCGCCACAAAGGGTGAAAGGTTCCTTCCCCGAGGCGTCCGCCACGGCTGCAGATAGCAGCCCGGAGTAGGATCCCAGGGCCCAGCCCCTGGTAAAATCGTAAGTATATGAAACCCGAACACACCTACGTGCCCGAGGTCATTAGGATGTAGTAGTTTAACTGTCGCCATACTTTGTGCAGCCCGGCGAGGTCCCACGCCGGACAGTCCTCATCGGAGGATTCGCTGAGCTCAGATGCCCTCGAGAGCGAGACGCCTCCAGAGGCCCCTTCCCCGAAGCCTAGGCGTGACACCGAGGTGTCATCTCAGCAGGACCCGGACCAGGGAGGGCATATCTCTGGGGCCGGATACACGGGAGCAGCGGCTCCCATGTGTGTCGATGGCTGGGGTGATCTTAGGTTCGACCCGCAGCCAGACACGGTCCTGGAGACCTTAAAAGCTCTAGGATCGGGCGAGAAGCCACCTTTGACGGGGGAAGGCTTGCCCACTCCGCCAGCAACCTCTGTCCAAGAAGAGTTGCCGGCCGGCCTATCGATAGCACTAAGGCGTGCATCCATCGTCAATGAACATCGCGCCCTCATGGGTGCGGCGACTGTACAGATTCAGTCCGCCAAGAGCAGACTAAATGAATCCTGCCTTAGCCTTATAAAAGGCTTTGAGGTATGTTTTTTTAAAAACCTTTGGGAGATTTTCATAACATGAGTAGTAGCCCCTGATCCACTATTCGGCGAAAGAGAGAGAAAGCCGGACAGGGGATCAAATTTTCCGCTTTGCAGGAGACTCAGTTAATGACGTGCATCCCTTTGTTTGAAAACAGGCGTCTGCAGAGACGACCGCCGCTCATAATGCGAAGGTGTCCGGACTAAAGTAGAGTCTGGAACGGGCCGAAGAGGAACTTGGCTGCGTGAAGAAGCAGTTTGAGGACAAGCAAGGTATGTCGAAACCTTTTGCTAAGTTGAGCACGAATTAGAAGTTGTGCCTGATGAAAATATTTGTACTGTATGCTCTAGGAGCGAGTTCCGATATTGAGTCACTGAAGAAGGTTGTAGACGAAGCCGACGAGAAGGCTGCCGCCGAGCAGGCTCTTCATGAGAAGCACGAGGCCAGGGTAATTGAAGCTGAGCGAGAGCTCTAGAAGGCTGTAAAGAAAAGCGAGACCTTGGAGCAGAGTCTAGTAGGGAAAGAATCCGAACTCGCCCAAACTCTCCAAGCCGCGAAGTATGCTCAGGAAGAAGCCCGAGGTGCTCTGAAGGACATTCAGGAGGCCTGGAAGGTTGCGGCTGGTAAGGCCTATTGTACTCAAGGCCATTTTTACAAAGTAATGGGAGGAACTCTAAGCGACAAGATGCATTCTTGTTTCTCCAGGGGCATTTGCAGACCTACGACGCAACATATCAGATGCTGTCCAATTCTACCGGACTGAGGAGAAGAAGTCTGCGGAGAAGAATTTCTGGTCGCAGTATTTGGCGCTGAATTATCCGGTGCCCTTTATCGATCAGCTGAAGCAGCTGGTCGAACTGCACCAGGCGGCTGAACTAGCCATGAAGGACTTGGTTGTCCGGCTGTGGCCCGCAGAGCCAATTCCGAGCAGTTACTTCGGACTCGTAAAGTGGATTGTTGGTGCTTGCCCTCGGCTCGATGTCATTAAGCGATCGGTTTGCATAGAGGGTGCACACATGGCATTTGCCCGTGCGAAGGTGCACTGGGGAAGCTTGATGCTGAGAAGCTGATGACTGAGGGATAACCGGAGGGTAAGGAGCATCGCAAGGCCGAATTATACTATGAAGGTGTCCTGAAAGGAGCCCGCCTTGTGGCGGATCAGTGTACCAAAGACACTATATTTCCCTGAAGGCAGTTATGCCGTCCTTTGTCATGCAGGATAATGGCATTGTTATTATTTATTGCCTGCTTATGTGAACATTTGTTCTTCCTGTGTGGCTGTTTAGTGTATATAAATACTGAGAGTTGGCCAGTCGTGGACTCCCTCAAACGCCCCGCCACCGCGGGAGACCACCGCCCCCATCCTGAACCCTAAGATAGATAGTGGGGTACCTCTCCGGCGAGCCCCCCT
>NC_057798.1:333165760-333200808 GCF_018294505.1 Triticum aestivum | reverse complement strand
ACCCCCTGAAAATCGACTGACCCAAAAGTCGATTCAGTCGACTGAAGTGTAGCTAAATTGGAGCAGCATCGCAAGCAAGAGCAAGAGCGAGAGCAGCAGCGCGAGCAAGAGCAATAGCAAGAGCAGACCAGACAGGGAACCGAGAGCAAGAGCAGAGCAGCAGCGTGAGCGAAAGCTAAAGCAGCAGCAGCTCCTACTAATGTGGACATCGCCGCCAAGGGAGCGACGCCGTGGAGGAAGTGGCCGGCGACGCCGCCGTGGATGGAGCCGCGCCGTGTCGGCTCGGGACCGAGTGCCGGCAGCACTGTGAGATCGAATCAAGAAGAAAAAGTGTCGAATAGTGTACAACCTCTTTGGTAGCACTGATTAGGCCACGACTTCATTCGAGGAAACGGTGATGATGATGTTCTTCAAGTGGTGCAGGTTAATACGGTGGTGTGGGAATGGAGGTGGCGCAAAAGACGAGGGGAACATCGGGGCAGCTCCTTGGAGGTGGAGGACAGGGTGGCTGAACCGGTAGGATGATGATATTGATGACAGATCCTCATCCGGTACGATGGATGAGGGACGTCGAGGTGTTACTGTGGACGATGTCATCGGGGAAGAGGCTCCGGCTGGGTGGCGGACGGAGCAGGGTGTGGGGTTTCATCGCGGGTTTTCGCGGCCTCAGTGTACGAATGGGTGGGCGGATGGGATGGCAGTGGGGAACCATGGCTTAGAGACGCGCTTGTCCGAAATGTGGGGTAAGTTACGAAAGTACCCCCACTGATTTGCGGTGGTTCTTTCGGTTCAGGGGTACCACGGGCATTTCGCGTGTCGGGATTTCACAGGAGGTGGCAGTTTTTGCGCGCGTTGTAATTTCGGAATAGCAAGGCGCGGGTGTAGATGAAGGGAGTTGTCAGATCACAACGAGACAAAGATATATCTTAAATATTACGGGCTAACAAGGCGTGGGTTGAAGAGGCGAGAGTTTCGCAGCACGATAGATAGAGACGCTAGCTTGAATTTTCAGCATAATAAGGCGCGGCTTGAAATTTCGGAAGAACAAGCTTAACGTGTACCAAAAAAAAGACAATTTGCACCTCAACACGCACAACACACACACAAACACCATTTAGACTAGAGTAAGGTACACGTGCATTGCACGCATGAGATTTAGCAACCAAATTATGAATAAATACCACATTATAACATGCAAGCTTTGAGTCATATATGCATGATGTAGATGTTCGTTTAATTCTTATAGTTCATTTCATTCAAAATCATCTAGTTTTTATAAGAAAGCTAATCTATTTAAAGATTCATGGAATTGTGTGTTGTAAGACATAAAGTAAAAACAAATAATGGCAAATCATGTAGAAAAACATTTCGGCAATTCTGATACGGAAGATTATAGAATAAATAAGAAGTTCTTGTGTTTTGATGTTTGTGCATTATGCTTAAGTTCAACCATGGAGTCTTCTAGATTATACATGTGGCGAAATCTGGTGGAATCTAGATGATATCCAACGGCCAGTAGTGCTCAAATTTGCCATCTTTGGACCATCGGATTCGCCTAATCCAACGACCATCTTTCAAAGTTAAAGTTACCCGCACACAATAAAAAAATAATATATAATATATATATAGGGGTATAGATATAGATATGTGATGCGAAAGCCGCCCATCATCTCCAACTAGAATAGTGTGTCCATGCATGGATGCGACGTAGCCAAATGATGTCTGCCATCGGTATCTCAAATTCAAATCAGTCTGACCTTGTTCAATGTGTATACATTACAACATGCTCGTTTCCAAACCACACCGCACAAATCTCCGTTATATTCATGCATGCATGGGTTTCAAACATCAGGATCTCTTATTCAAATATTTGAATTCAACTTTACATTGATTATGACCTCACCTATTCTTTTATACCCACAAAGTAGTCTTCTCTTTATAATTATACCACTAACTTTCTCTCGTGCATGCATGCACACACACTACCAGTCGGCATTATCCATTGCATGCATGCAATCTTTTTCTTCAGGCCGGTCTCCCATGAAGGCACACACCCACACACATCCCCCTCTCCATCATATCGGGCATTCTTTATCTCTCATGCGTGCTTGCGCAACGATCGATGTTCATCTATGTATGTATGTATATAGCTAGGTCTTTGATAGTTTTCCACACAAACCGATCAATCGATATATACAGTGAGGTCTGACCCTCTTTCCCACGTCCACATCGATCAATCTATACCTCTCTATATAGGATTAACATATATAGCTAATACACCCACATTAATTATATATCCAACGTCCCCCTCTCATCATCCATGCCTTCTGCTTCATCTCTTAGAAGCGTGCACAATGGCGGAGACAGGGGGTAGTAAGGGCCCTCCCCCCCCCTAACATCACTATATATCGAGGCTAATATGAATGTGATCATTCGACAATTGCTGCTAAAAATGGTTTAAGTTCATGAATTGACCCTCCTCGTAAAGGATTAGCAATGCTTGGCCCCTAGCTCATTTATTTTTCATGGCTCCGCCATTGCATGCAATAGCGCACGTGTTCGCCCCCTCTCTCTAAATATCGATCTCACACTTGTGCATTCGTTCATAGTCTCGCTCCACTCGGTTCCTCGCACCATCTTCTAGACCCCCACCGGATTTTGCCACATGTACAATCTAGCAGACTCCATGGTTGAACTTAAGCATAATGCACAAACCTCAAAACAATAGTGGTTCTCTTTTGTTCTAGAATCTTCCGTATCATAACTGCCCAAACTTTTTTTCTAGTTGAATTGACATTATTTGTTTATACTTTATGCTTTACAACGCACGATTCCATGAATCATAAAATAGATTAAGGGCTTCTTTGGTTCAAAGGGTTCTCAAAGGTATTTTGGAGGATTCTAATCATTAGGAATTTTTCCTATCTTGGTTGTTTGATTCGTAGGATTGTAAACCATAGGAATTTTTCCATATGATTCATGTGCACTAGATTTCATAGGAAACATCCCATCCACTCAAACCTCTTTGAAAGAATTCCACATTTTTTTCTATGCACAATCAAACACTCGTACAATCCTGCAGGATTCAAAACGACATTCCACTATAATCCCATGTTTTTCCTATTCCCGCATTCTTAGCTTTTTTGTAAAAACTAATTGATTTTGAATGAGATGAACTATAAGAATTAAACGAAGGGCTACATCAGGCATATATGACTTAGAGCTTACACGCTATAGTGTGGTATTTATTCATAATTTGGTCGCAAAATCTGATTCGTGCAATGCACGTGTACCTTACTAGTACTTCGAGTATGTGCAAAACACGTAAATTAGAATACCAATGGCATGCTACACTATGTCTCTCTTACAGTTCATGAAGCCACGTGGCACATGTGGAGGTGTTGTCGCGACCTCCTTGCGTGGATTGATCACAGTGACGTGTTGCTAGTTCCAAAAGAATGTACTCGTCCTCCCTGAGCCATACTGGCGGTACATGCACGAAGCGAAGATGTGCACGCACACCATGCACGCACTCATTCCCTCGCACGCACACGTGGGTACACGGACAGATGCAATTTCGTACCAAGATCCACCCCATGTGATAATTTGATGCATGTAAAGTCGTTCACTTCATTGATGGTCAATTAATACAGCGTATGCAAATTGAGTGGACGTGAGGGCGGAAGAAAGACATTATTCCTCCACTACGCGCATGCGAGTAGTTAAATCGTGGGTTGCAAGTAGTACTTCCATTGGTCTCCTTTGTATTTTGTGCCAATTTTTGACAGTAACATAATATTTACGCATTTGAGCAGTGTAGTACTTGAAATTTATGTTCCGCTAAACTCATCGGGAGTCGTTTTGTGCCTCGAAAGCAAAACCATCAATTAATCTTTACTTTGTTCCCATCACATTCGAAAGCCTGCTCACACCTACTAGTACATACCAAACCTGAACGTGTTCCCACTATGCAGGTATTAGTACTAGTGCTAGTACTTAGGTTATAAAAAGGGGAACTACCTAACCGAAAATTACTCTACCTTTCCTCCTCCTAAGTGCTTCTTCTTCGTCCGTCATTGCCATGGCCGGTGAGCAAAGCTCTAGGTCGAGAACTACTCGTAACAAGGGAGCGGCAACCAAGGCTGTGTAAAAAAAAGAGAGGGCTTGCCGCCATGCAGAGACCTCGAAAGATCTCTCACGGGCAGGCGATGGCTCCCAGGAGCGCCCTAGCTGTGGAGGCGAACATGCCTAGCTGGCGGAGCTGGAGTCGTTATCCCTTGACGGCATGCCCGGTCAGCTCAATAAGGACCTCAATAAGCAGAAGGAGTTCATCCAAGGCTTGATGGAGTTGCAGAAGGATAGCCTGGACGACATGCCCGCTGAGCTCAATCAGTAGGGGGGGTGACCGCCGGCTTGGTGATGCTGCTGAAGAAGAGCATTGCCTCGGAGAAGAAGGCGACCGGCAAAATCCTGTGACTTCAGGAGGACAAGGCGAAGCTCTGCCACGAGATCGACCTGTTGAAGGAGAAGAACGTTGGCTGGAAGAAGCTGCATGAGAACAGTAGTTCCTCGATGAAGATGCTGCAGGCCCTCGTCATGGAACAGAAGGAGGAGTTGGTGAAGCTCCGCATCGAGCACCCGGGTGCTGTCAAGGTATGTAATGTAGCCGTGGAACAGATGATGAAGGCTCGCGTCGACAAATCCTGCGTCATGGATATAATGAAGAAGATGGCGGAGGAGACGCGCAAGGAGATGGAGGTCGTGGAGGCGATGAAGAAGCAGTTACAACTCCGCGGTGAATTAGATCATTTGGGGTGATACTCTTCCTTCTTGTTTTGTTCCTGTGTTTCATCTTTTACGAGGCGGACGACACCAAGACCTCTAAGGGGATTGGCCTCCTCGGGCTGGTTCCCGAGGAGCAGAGACTTCTGTGCAAGGTGCACCTGACGTGAGCCATGATGACCAAGGCCAGGCGGGTGCCAGCTGGTGCAGAGTACTAGTTTCCTCTTTGGTGCAAAAGGAGGAAAGCAGCAGGCGTGGAGTCACAAGGAATCACCCAAAGGTTTCCATTCTGGTGCAACAAGACCAAGACCGCCAGGATGGCAGGACGGAGGTCATCGCCAAGCCCACCGCAGCGTCACGACCAGAGGCTTTTTGCAGGTGAAGACTACTTTAGTCAGGATAGGGTGTACTTCTTGTCCCCCTTCAAATCTGTCTGTTGTGGGATCCCTTCCCGCCAACATTTGGGAAGAGGACCAAGGCCACTATAAATAGGACTTAGCCACCACCATAGAAGGGGACGAATCTGATCCGAACAGAGTGAAGCCATTCCTCCTACACCAGCTGGCCCGAGCTCAAGAACACCTCACCTCCTGAGGTTGTTCATCCAGTGTACTGGTTCATCCTCAGCCCCTCACGGCAATCCACCACAAAGCTGGAGTAGGGTATTACATCGCAAGGTTGTCCGAACCAGGATAAATTGTTGTGTCTCTCTGTCCCTTTGAGCTCGACGAGCTAGGCTATGAGGATCGCGAGTAGGCTGGCTAGGTAGGTTGAGATCTCTGCACGCACCCTAGAATTCGAACCTCTCAAGGGTTTGCAGAACCCGAAATCCGAAATTTGGCGCGCCAGGTAGGGGTGGATCGGATCCTCTCTTTCATCGATCGATCCACCACTACTCCGACACCTCCATGGCTGACGCACGTTGGGCTCATGTTGATGTCAAGACAGTGCGCCGCCTATGATGGTGGCGGCGCATGAGCGCCAAGACCAAGCTCCACCACCCCGACGGGCTCCTATGAACATGACAAGGTGCCGCGCATTCACCCCGGAGCTTCGCAACGTCATCTGGCCGGGCAAGTTCAAGTCTGGCCTACCCCCATGCTACAATGGCACCGCCGACCCCGTCGAGTTCTTGTAGCTCAACAAACTGAGCATCGAGGTGGCCAGCGGCGACGAGAAGATCATGGCAAACTGGTTCCCCATGGCCCTCAAGAATGGCGCGCGCTCCTGGCTCCTGAATCTTCCCATGGGGTCTGACTCCTCCTAGGATGAGATGCGCGACTAGTTCATCGCCAACTTCTAGGGCACTCGGAATGCCCGTCGGCCGCGGGTGACCTCCAACGTATCATGCAGCACGCATGGAGACCCTACAGAAGTACATCCAGCGCTTCAACATTGTTCGCCTGAAGATCCACAAGGTGTCGGACGAGGCCATCATCTCAGCATTCACTAACGGCGTCCGGGACATCAAGATGAAGGTGGAGCTTGCCATTCATGAAAACCTCTACACAGCCCTGGAGATGTTCAACATGGCGAACGAGTGCGCGAGGGCTGAGGAGGGACGCCTCTCCCTCCTCGAGCTCCCCGATGCTGACCCAGAAGATAAGAAGTCCAAGGTCAAGGACGTGAAGCACAAGGGGCCGGCTGTGCTTGCGGCGGAGCCAGAGATGAAGTGCGGCTGCGATCACCCTGAGTCATCTAAGAGCAGCCGACCATTCTGCATCTTACACAACATCCACGGCCACAACACCAACGACTGCCAGGAGCTCAGAGCCCTCTGCGATGGGCGCCTCGGTCGAGGCTATGGTCGTGGAGGTGGCCGTGGTGGAGGACATTGGGACGGCTGGGACCATATCCTGGAGTGGTGTGACCATCCTCGGGAGGACTGCTGGCAGGGTCAGCATCACGAGGGCGCCTGGAGGGACCAACCTCGTGAGGATCGGCCTCAAGGCAACGCTGGTCTTCCTCCGCTACCTCCACTTCCAAGAAGGAACGAATATCATCACCAGAACGAGGGGGCTGGGGGCTTCTAGGAGCCTGAGCCATCGCTTGCTTCCTCAGCGGCTCCCAGGCCCCAACCTCTCTCCTCTTCTTGAACCAGTTCGCGCGCGAGGTGAACACATCGCTCCCCAAGCTCGAGGCGACACGCTAGCTCAGATGGTCCAAGTACACCATGACCTTCAACTCCTCCGACCAGCTCAAGTGCGCGGCCACTGACGGCGCACTCCCAATGCTCTGCTCGCCCGTCATCAGCAACGTGGTTGTCACCAAGACCCTTATTGACGGCGGAGCATGGCTCAATGTTCTCTCTGTTTAGATGTTCAACGGGCTCCAAGTGCCATACCTGCAGCTTCAGCCTATCAAGCCCTTCTTAGGAGTGATCGGCGGCTCCATGCATCCGATAGGGCAGGTCCGCCTCCCTGTCACCTTCGGCAAGTGCGACAACTACCACACCGAGCTCATCGACTTCGACGTCGCTGACATTCGCCTGCCATACAATGCCATCCTTGGGTACCCAGCACTGGCCAAGTTCATGGCGGCAACACACCACAGCTACAACATCCTCAAGATTCCGAGGAGTAGCGGCATCATCACGGTCGCCTACGAGGAAAAGGACGTTGTGTGCTCACTCGAGCGTGCCTACCAAGCTGCAGAAGTCGAGAACCCTGAAGACGAGGGTGATGTCCTTCGTCCTGAGGTAACCCCCAAGACGAAGAATCTACATCTGGGCCAGGAATCTCATGAGGAGGCATCACCCGACAGTGATGCGCTGAGCCTCGCGTCCCTGGACAAGGCGCCCTCAGCTATCGCATAGGAAGGCACGCCCGGCGCCCCTCTCAGGCTGGGCTCGGGGGCTCTCCTCTGGAGGGCCTTAGACCTAGCCAACATCACGGGGGAGGCGCTCGGGCACCATGTGGAGGCATGCTTCAGCGCACGGTTCCCAGGAGAAGGCACAGGGCGGGAGGCGCCAGGTGCTCAGGAGTTCATTAGCAAGGCAATCGAGGAGATCCAGGAGGCAAGGGTTCTGCAGGGCGATCGTCGCCCACCGCTGGGCGCGGCTCCTTGCCCCGGAGAGGGTAAGGAGTTCTGCATCTGCATCGACATCCCAGGGCTCAATAGGGCCATGTCTCAACAGCTCTTCTGGCCGTCCCGTCTCGGCCGAGGCGAGGGTCCCCCTCACAGCTATGTTAGCATACCCTTCGGCCTGCCGAGCGTGGCTGTCGTGTTTCAGCACCGCATACGGGACGTCCTAGCAGCTCTAGAGGGTACGCACCAAGCGATCCTGGCGGAGGTGGAGATGGATCCTCAGGAGCACCTCAGGCCCACGGAACCCCCCGAGCCTCAGGGCCAAGGTGGCTCGTGAGGAACGACTTTAGCAGTGTGCATCTTCTGCTACGCGACATCTCTTCAGCAACAGTGCCAGGTGACATCTTTTAGTTCGTTCAGTTGGGGGCGCCCCTCGGGCTGCATTATCACCAAGTTGAGTGGGTCCGTCCCTGCGACATGTATCCCTTTTGTGTCTACAAGAACTAGTTTACTTTCCTTTATGAGTTGCCTTGAAATTATCAATTGCCTGACCGGCCCTTTGTCACCAAGAAAGTCTCGCGCCCTACGGGGGCTACTCTCAGGTCACGCCTGGTGTACACCACCCTGCCAGGTCCCACCGACCTAGTCTTTGTGCGCCCCTCCCGAGCAAGAGCCCAGCGAGGAAAGGTATGATGGTCTGTTCGTACGTCAAGGGGGACTCCTGAGCATCACATCTCAGGAGCCTAACTGGCCACGCAGCCCCTCACCCCTTGACCTCGTACTGGCGATCCGGACGACCCTACGGCACTTGAGGTATGCGCAGGGCCGGGCCCTGCCGACGCAGAATGCCAAGGCTTGCCCTTGCACCTCTTTTCCCAAGTTGTTCGCACGTAAAGGGGGACTCCTGAGCATCGTGTCTCAGGAGCCTAACAGGCCACATAGCCCCTCACCCCCTGGCCTCGTGCTGGCAATCCGGATGACCCATCGGCGACTGAGGTACGTGCGGGGTCGGGCCCTACCGCAAAACAATAAAGCAAACAAAAAAGAAGTCGCAAATCCATAAGCTAATTATTACAAAACACATTGTTCGGAGCATCAGTTTTACCGCCTCCACAAGGCATGGTACATGTTGCAGAGTAAAAACAGGAAGGAGCACCACCACCGCATCACTTCTTAAACCTTGGCCGCCACCGTCATCCACATGTGGAGCCCCGTCGTTGATGATGTCGCCGTCTCCCTTGCCCTCGGCTCCAGTCGCGGGGCCAATGGCAAGGAACTTGACTAGCAGGGACTCCACCGAACCCTTCACAGCATCAGCAGCAGCGTCGCAGGAGTCCGCATCCATGTGCTCGAGCAAGGCGGCAAAGTCGAAGCTGGCGTCCCGAAGATAGAGATGGCTGAAGGCGCGCGTCAGGGCCGAGGAAGAGAGGATGCGAGCCACTCCTTCCACCATGGACGCAAACCCATCGACGATGTCCTCGAGCATCTTGACGGCCTCAGGGAGCAGAGCGGCACGGCTCTCCTTTGGGGTCACCACAGTCCCCTGGGGATCGCTCCCAAAGAGTTCATGCCGAGCCTTCTAGAACCTCGCTGAGGGAGTCCTGGATTAAGGGGTCCTCAGACGGCCGGACTATATACTTTGGCCGGACTGTTGGACTATGAAGATACAAGATTGAAGACTTCGTCCCATATCTGGATGGGACTCTCCTTTGCGTGGAAGGCAAGCTTGGATATTCAGATATGTAGATTACCTTCTCTGTAACCAACTTTGTGTAACCCTAGCCCCCTCCGATGTCTATATAAACCGGAGGGTTTAGTCCGTAGGACAACAACAATCATAATCATAGGCTAGCTTCTAGGGTTTAGCCTCTATGATCTCGTGGTAGATCAACTCTTGTAATACTCATATCATCAAGATCAATCAAACAGGAAGTAGGGTATTACCTCCATTGAGAGGGCCCGAACCTGGCTAAAACATTGTGTCCCCTGCCTCCTGTTACCATTAGGCTTAGATGCACAGTTCGGGACCCCCTACCCGAGATCCGCCGTTTTTGACACCGACATTGGTGCTTTCATTGAGAGTTCCACTGTGTCGTCGTGATAAGGCTTGATGGCTCCTTCGATCATCTTGAACGACGCAGTCCAGGTGGAGGTTTTTCTTCCCGGACAGATCTTCGTATTCCATGGGTTCGTACTGCGGGCCAATTTGCTTGGCCATCTGGAGAAAATCGATAGCTACACTCCTGGCCATCAGGTCAGGTTTGGAACCTTAAACTATACTGCCGACATCTGCGGAGACTTGATCTTCGACGGATTCGAGCCCATGCCGGGTGCGCCGAACGGTCATGACGGGCTTGACTTTGATCTATCGTCGGACAGTATTCGAGAGATCGCGCGTATGGTGGCGCCGGGAATCAATCCGGAGCACATCGTGCCTTTCGAGGGTGGGTGGATGGACCCCGTCACGGAGGCCGCACACTCATCAACGTCGGAGCTGAACACTGATCCCACCTTCTGTGAGGGTGGTGTTATCGCACCCTCGGACTCGTCTCCAGCTACAGGGTCCAAACCGCGTGCATCCGAGACTATCGAATCGGATTGGGCACCCGTCATGGAGTTTACTGCCACGGATATTTTTCAGCACTCTCCCTTAGGAGATGTACTAAACTCATTACGGTATGTTTCCTTGTCGAGAGATTCCTGGCCGAACTATGTCCGGCTTGAGTGGGAAGCGGACGATGAAGAAATTCGTTCCCGACCCACCACCCACTTAATAGCCACTATCGATGACTTAACCGACGTGCTTGACTTCAACTTCGAAGTCATCGACGGCATGGACGACGATGCAGGAGAAGAACAGGAACCACCACCTATAGGGCGCTGGACAGCCACCTCATCATATGATATATATATGGTAGACACACCAAAAGAAGGCGATGGGACGATGCAACGATGGAGAATCCCCTCGATAAGCCACCAAAGCGACACCGTAGACGCCGCTCTAAATTCCGCCACAGTAAAAACAAAGACAACAACGCAAGAAATAATAATACCCCGGTTGACTCCAAAGGAAACGACGACCCCAAGGACCCAACGATGGAGCAGGATGAGACAGGGGACGATGAGCATAGTCCAGATCCGACGTTAGATGACACCGATCCCGAGGGTAAAATTCACCAACCTGTCTCTGGAGAAGAGAACAGCCCGGATGATGATGCACTCATCATCCCAGAAAAACTCTTGGAACAAGAGAACCTCCACAGAAGGCTTATCGCCACCACGAGGAGCCTAAAGAAGCAGAAGCAAAGGCTTAAGGCCGCACAGGATACACTCAACCGCAGGTGGAACAAAGTGCTCGACACAGAAGAAAAATACGGCGACGATCGTCACACAAAGATCTATCCAAAGCGCAAGCTGCTGCCCGAATTCGACGACGAGGCCATAGAGCCCATTCAGCCGAACACGACAAATCAGCCGGACCGACCGCCCCGTGGCCATGACAAGACGGCTAATGATGCCGCACACAAGAACACACGATTTATGTGAGCTCCTGGACAAAAAGTCCAGTATTGCCAGATCCACCTACGGATCTAGGAAGCGTGCTCCTGCACAGGATCAGAGCTACCGAAATGATCACATTGATCGAACACCAGCTAGGAATCAGAACTGAACACAACAATTGTTGACAGCATGACCCGACACGGCCAAATACAGGGGTGCCGCACAACCCCTGTGCTTCACCGATGAGGTGCTGGATCATGAATTTCCGGAAGGATTTAAACCCGTGAATATAGAGGCATAAGACGGAACTAAAGACCCTGGGGTCTGGGTCAAGAACTTTATCCTTCATATCCACGTGGCTCGAGGAGATGATCTCCACGCCATTAAATACCTACCCCTCAAATGAAAGGGACCAGCTCGGCACTGGTTGAAAAGCCTTCCCGAAAACTCAATCGAAAGTTGGGAAGAACTTGAGGATGCTTTCAGGGCCAATTTTCAAGGGACCTATGTCCGACCTCCCGACATAGACGACCTAAGTCACATAATTCAACAGCCCGAAGAGTCAGCCGAAAGCTCTGGAACAAATTTCTTGCTAAGAACAATCAAATAGTCGATTGCCCGGACGTCGAAGCCTTAGCGGCCTTTAAACACAGTATCCGGGACGAATGGCTTGCCAGACACCTCGGCCAAGAAAAGCCGAGGAAAATGGCAGCCTTAACAAGCCTTATGACCCGCTTTTGTGTGGGCGAGGACAGTTGGATGGCCCGTAGCGACACCAGGGACCCAAGCACATCCGAAGTCAGGGATGGCAACAGGAAGCCGCGATGCAACAAAAACAAGCATCGAAACAATAATGACAGCCCAGAGAACACGACGGTCAATGCCGGATTCAGGGGCTCTCTACCCGGTCAATGGAAGAAGCCATTTAAAGGCAGCTGAGATGGACCGTCCAGCCTAAACAAGATTCTAGACAAATTATGTCAGATTCACGGCACCCCCGAAAAACCTGCAAACCACACCCACAGAGAGTGTTGGGTTTTCAAACAGGCCAGCAAGCTGAATGACGAACAAAAGGGGAGGGAGACGCCAAGTTAAGACGAGGATGAGCCTCATCAGCCGAACACTGGAGGACAGAAAAAATTCCAACCAGCAGTCAAAACAGTGAATATGATTTACGTAACCCACATTCCAAAGAGAATGTGCAAGCACTCACTCCGAGACGTATATGTTGTTGAGCCCATCGCCCCCAAATTTAATCCCTGGTCGGCCTGCCCTAACACCTTTGATCGCAGGGACCATCCGACTAGTATCCGGCATGGAGGATCAACTGCCTTGGTGCTCGACCCAATAATTGACGGATACCATCTCACACGAGTCCTCATGGACGGCGATAGTAGTCTAAACCTGATATATCAGGACACTATCCGCAAAATGGGGATAGACCCCTCAAGAATCAGCCTAAGAAACACTACCTTTAAAGGAGTAATACCAGGCGTCGAGGCCCACTGTACGGGCTCTCTAGTACTAGAGGTTGTATTCGGTTCTCCCGATAACTTCAGAAGCGAGGAATTAACCTTCGACATCGCTCCATTCCGAAGTTGCTATCACGCACTACTCGGAAGAACGGTCTTCGCTCGTTTTAATGTAGTACCGCATTACGCCTACCTCAAACTTAAGTTCCCCGGTCCACGCGGCGTCATCACAGTTAGCGGAAATACAGAGTGTTCCTTACGCGCGGAAGAATACATGGTGGCTGTAGCAGCCGAACACTGAGCGGTCCCTCCAACCAGGATAAATGGCCGGTCATCAAGACCACGGACACGGTTAGACGAGTCTGGCGCTCCACCCAATGTAACATCCCAGTTGGGGTTTCCCCATAAAAGACGCTAGGGGCTGCTCGCAAAAAGAGCCCATAGTTTGGCTCGACCCTATCAATACAATAACATATTGCATTTTCATGGTTCACTCAGATTAACGAACACCTTGCATGAAATCTTTCACCTGGGTTTTTTCTTTTTTTTTTACAGATGATCATCGTGCTACACCCTTCCAGGATACGGCACAACGGAGATAAAGGCGCAGACGTGCAGCAGGGCCCCGCTCAAAGGTTTCTTTTTAGATTAAGACACTGCGTAAACCTTTTTAATGTCTCTTGTTTCTTCTTCCCCTCCAGAAACTTTATACAATCGGGAGGGATACTGGCGTTTTCGGCATTTTTTATCACACCAGACTATTGCTCATACCTGGAAACTCAGGGCTTATTGTCACGGGCGTTATTCAGCCCAGTACACATTATAAAGTCCGGATACCTTAGGGAGTGTTCGGCGTCGCGAGTTTGGCCTTATATGCATCAGCTCCGAATCATGTCTTTGGTCAAATGTTGGGTTTGCCTGGCTCCCGTGTTTTGCTACCTTACGTTCCGCTCTATCAGCTAAGGCGGCACCGGGAGAACTACTGCGATTGTGCCCCGGTTCATCTGGATGAGCACCTCAGTAGAGAAAGCCAAAAACTGACTGTCATGATACAACGCGAGACTGGTCAACCACTCGATGACCTAGCGAAATCTTCGCGATTCCTCCGCATTAATGAAGGGCCAGTTTCTCGGTCATGTATTGTCGGTGTTCTGGGAACGGGGGTCCCCAGACTTGCCTGCCTGCGGCGTGGCTCAAGTGGGGGCCCAATGCAGCCCAGCTTCATTAGCTCAAGCTCAATACCCTCGCGAGGGGCCAAGCCTCACGGGGCAGACGACAGGAAGCCTCCTCAGGAGCAGCCTCATCAGGCAGGCTCGCGAGTAGGCGGAGAGATCAAGGCAGGGTACCTCGCGGGGAGCTCGTGACGCAAGCCATGATGATCGAGACCAGGCGGGCGCCGGCCTGTGCAGTGTCCTTGTTTCCCCTTCGGTGCAAAGGGGGCAAGCACAGGCCAAGGCATCAGGCAAAGGTTACCGTTTCGGTGCAACAAGACCAAGACCAGCAGAACGGCAGAATGGAGGTTATCGTGGAGCCCAGGACGGCGTCATCATCAGAGACTTTGGTAGCCGAAGACCAACTTTAGTCAGGATAAGTGTACTAGATGTTCCCCTTCAAAATGGCCAATTATTGGCGCCCTTCCCGCTCATTATTTGGGAAGAGGCCCAGGGCCTCCCTCTATAAATAGAGTTAGCCACCACAGGGCAAGGGACGGATCGACCAGAGAGAGAAAGAGAGAGAGAAGCGACTGAACTCACCCAAGCGGTTCATCGCGCCAACTCAAGAACAACCCCTCGCGAGGCTGTTCTTCCTTTGTATTGTTCATCATCAGCCCCTGAGGCAATCCACCACACCACACACTGGAGTAGGGTATTACACCACAATGGTGGCGTCAACCAGTATAAACCTTGTGTCCCTTGTCTGTTCTTCTTTCTAGCTTAGATTCCTTGCGAGACATCGAGACGTGAGCTGGTAGGTGAAAGATCTTTGTGCGCACCCCAGAGTTTAAACCTCAAGGATCTGCCGGAACATGAAATCCGCCATTTGGCGCGCCAGGTAGGGGGTGCGCCGAAGTTCTCCCTTCCGACGACCCGCTCTCGACTGACATCGCATTTCGCCCTCATGACGGACAACGCGGTGCCCGCTCCGGTAGCCGATGCCGGCACTGGGGCCAGGGGCTCCGAGCCTTGGCCCTCGCCTTGCGATAGGTGCAGTGGCCGCACAAGTTCAAGCGAGAGATGCCGCCGCGCTACAACGGCGCGACGGATCCGCTGGTTTTCCTGCTGGCGTATGAGGAGGTCGCCCTCAAGGCCGGGGGCGACGACAGGGTGTTGGCCAACTGGTTTCCCTTGGCCCTCGCCGGCGTTCCGCGCATGTGGCTGCTCCACCTACCGACGGCCTCTGTGACCTCCTGGGGGGAGCTGCGCGACCTCTTCCTCACCCATTACGTCGTGCCAGTGCCCCCGGTTGTCGCAGCTCTCCTGGGCGGCTCACATGCACCAGCTTCATGCCGCCACGTCAAGCCGTTCACCCGCCAAATGGGCACCGCCTCCAAGCGCCGAGAAGCCCCCCGGGCTGGGTGGCGCCCGAGGCCGATCTGTCCTTCAACTCGGACGATCACCCCTCCAACTCCGCTGGTTCAGGTGTGCTCCCGATGCTATGCACCCCCACCGTCTGCCAAGTGGCTGTCACCAGGACCCTCATCGACGACGGTGCCGGCCTCAACGTGCTCTCGGTGGAGGCCTTCAGCCTCCTCCATGTGCCACTATAGCGGCTTCAGCCCAGCAGGCCTTTCTTGGGCGTCGGAGTCGGTTCCACTGCCTCCTTGGGACAGATTCGCCCCCCGATGACCTTCGGCACCTACGATAACTTCTGCACAAAGCTGATCGACTTCGACATCACCCCCATCGGCCTCCCGTACAACGCCATCCTCGGCTACCCGGCCTTGGCCCAGTTCATGGCAGCAACTCACCCGGCGTACAATACCATGAAGATGCCCGGGAGCAGCGGCGTCCTTACCGTGTTGAGACACAAGGGATGCACTGCAGGCGCTCAATCTCGCTTTCAAGATGGCCACGGTGGTGCAACCCGCTAGCACTGACGCCCTTGAGCCCAAGGGGGCTGCGCCGGCTAAGAAGAAGTAGCTATTCACCCTAGACAAGGCGGAAACCAAGGAGGTACCAGTCGACAAGGACGGATCCACTAACGCCACCTTCACCATAGGTGCCAACCTCGAACCCGAGCAGGAGGAGGCCTTGGTGAAGTTCCTGCGTGCAAACAAGAAGGTGTTCGCATGGGAACCTGATCAGCTAGCTGGGGTCCCGAGGGGTGTTATTGAGCATCACCTCAACGTGTGCCCCGTGTAGCAGAAGGCGAGCTGACAGTAGAAACAAGCTTTCATCCTCCAAGAGACCCGCAAGCTAGACTTCACCAACCTGAACAAAGCCTGCCCGCAGGATCCATTTCCGCTCCCCCGCATCCACCAGATCGTTGACTCCACCACTGAGTGTGACCTGTTATGCTTCCTGGATGCCTTCTCGGGCTATCACCAAATCAAGATGGCAGTAGAAGACGTGGAAAAAACAGCTTTCCTGACCCCGTGTGGAGTGTACTGCTATACATGCATGCCATTTGGGTTGTGTAACGTAGGCGCGACCTTTCAGCGGCTGATGCACATCGCCTTGGGCCGGCAGCTCGGGAGGAAGGCTGAAGCTTACGTCGATGACATTGTGGTGAAGTATCGGGAGGCAAGAACCCTGATACAGGACTTGGAAGAAACCTTTGCGAGCCTCCATGAAGTAGACCTGCGGCTCAACCCGGAGAAGTGCGTGTTTGGAGTCCCCTCGGGCAAGCTCCTGGGTTTCCTCGTGTCCCACAGGGGCATCGAGGCCAACCTAGAGAAGGTTAAGGAAGTCAAAGACATGAGCCCGCCGAAGACCGTCAGAGAAATGCAGAAGATCACCGGGCGTGTAACCGCGCTAGGGCGTTTCATCTCCAAGCTGGGGGAACGAGCACTGCCCTTCTTCAAGCTGATGAAGAAGAAGGGCCCCTTCGAACGGACTGAAGAGGCCAACAAGGCCTTCCAAGATCTCAAGAGGTACCTTACCAGCCCTTCGGTGATGGTAGCTCCGCGCCCTCGGGAGCCCCTGGTGCTCTACCTTGCGGCCACCCCCTACTCCGCTAGCGCAACCCTGGTGGCGGTTAGAGAGGAGCGTCAGACCAAGGCAGCAGCGACCATCCGGGCCGAAGCAAAGCAAAGCCAAGACAGCCTCATGAAGACCGCGCCCGCGAAGGATCAGACGTAGCAGGGGAACGCACCTTGAGCTGAGGACGCCTCTCCAAGTGACCAAGTGCTGGGGGCTCCCTCATCTCAGGAGGCGCCTCAACCTCCGGAGGATGCAAGCTGCGCCAACACCCTCAACCTCCTCGAGCACGCCGTGTACTTCGTCAGCACGGTGCAACGGGACACAAGGGCGCGGTACCCCATGCCTCGAAAACTCGTCCTCGCGCTATTGGTAGCCTCACGCAAGCTGTGGCACTACTTCCAAGGCCATCCCATCAAGGCCGTCTCAGCGTACCCCTTGGAAAGGGTACTCAGGATCCCCAACTCAGCTGGACGGGTCGCTGAATGGAACATCGAATTGTAAGCGTTTCAGTTAGAATTCAGCACAACCAGAGTCATCAAGGGAGCCGCACATGCAGATTTCGTGACAGAATGGGCAGAGGCACCGGGCCTCAAGGCAGGCGAGGACCGATCACTTTCCCTGGGAAGCGAGGCGCCGGACGACTGGGTCATGTACTTCGACGGGGCATTCTCCCGACACGGCGCGGGGGCTGGCGCAGTGGTCGTATCTCCTACTGAGGACAAGCTCCACTATGCCGTGCAACTCTGTTTCCAGCACGGAGAAAAGGTCTCCAACAACATAGTAGAATACGAAGGCCTGATAGCAGGCTTGAAAGCCGCAGTCGCCTTGGGGGTAAAGCACCTCGTCATCAAGGGCGATTCGCAACTCCTCATCAACTTCTCCAACAAAATATACGAGCCGAAGGACGAGCACGTGGAAGCCTACCTCACGGAGGTTCGCAGGATGGAGAAATAGTTCTGGCGGCTAGAGTTGCACCATGTGCCTCGCGGCACCAATCAAGAGGCTGACGACATTGCCAAGAGGGCATCCAGGCGGCTGCCTCAGGAGCCTGACGTCTTCGAGGAGAGACTCTTCAAACCCTCGGCAGCACCATCAATATCGAGCACGTCGCAACCTAGGAAGAACTACTTGACGCAAGGGACCCTGTCGGAGAAGGAGGAGGACGCGGAGTGTGTAGCACGGCAGTCCACGGCCTGCTGCATCAAGGATGCAGAGCTCTACCAGAGGCGACCAAATGGCGTGTCCCTATGTTGCATTTCCAGAGAGCAAGGGAAGGAGCTGTTGGCGGACATACATGGTGGAGGCTGTGGGCACCACTCATCCTCACGAACCCTCATTGGCAAGGCGTTCCGCAGCGGATTCTACTGGCCCACAACACTCAGCGACGTCGTTGAGCTGGTGAAGGCTTATGAGGCCTGCCAATTCCACGCCAAGCAGATCCACCAGTCGGCGGGGGGTCTGCAGACTATACCCCACTAATGGTCGTTCTCAGTTTGGGGGCTAGACATTCTGGGCCCGTTCCCTCGGGCGCCATGGGGCTATCGGTACCTCTACGTCGCCGTGGACAAGTTCACCAAGTGGGCTGAGGTGGAAGCTGTCCGCACCATCCCAGCGGGCCCCTCAGCCAAGTTCATCAAGGGCCTCGTGAGCCGATTTGAGGTGCCTAACCGCATCATCACCGAGAACGGTTCGCAATTCACCAGTAGTCTCTTCAAAACATACTGTGCTAACCTTGGAACGCAGATATGCTACGTTTCGGTAGCACACCCCCGGAGCAATGCCCAGGCCGAGCGAGCCAACACGGAGGTCCTGAGGGGCCTCAAAACTAGGACCTTCAAGAAGAAGCTGGAGGCCTGCGGCAGGGGCTGGTACGACGAGCTCCAGTCAGTGATGTGGTCTATCCGCACGACAGCGGCCAAGCGAACTGGCGAGACCCCGTTCTTCCTCGTCTACGGAGTTGAGGCCATCCTCCCTCACGAGGTCAGGCGTCGCTCTGCACGGGTCCTGGCGTTCGACGAGACGCAGTAGGACGCCATGCGGGGCACGGATCTCATGCTGGGGGAGGAACACCGTCGAGAAGCCGCGCTACGAGCAGCAAGGTATCAACAGGCGCTGCGACGGTACCACTGCTGCAACATCTGCCCTAGAACTCTTGAGGTAGGGGACCTCATGCTCAAACGGGTTCTCTCCAGGGAGGGGTTGCACAAGCTCTCTCCCATGTGGGAGGGCCCATTCAAGGCTGTTCATGTTTCCAGGCCCGTCTCCGCGCGCTTAGAGACCCAGGAGGGGGTACCCATCCAAAACGCATGGAACATTCAACATCTCCGAAGGTTCTACCCTTGAGCAAGGCCCAGTGCCTACGAAAAAGGCCCAGTGCCTATGAAGAAGGACAATGCCTGTGAAGCTGCCGCATTTTGGAAAAGGCCCGGTGCCTGTGAAGAAGGCCAATGCCTGTGAAGCTCCTGCGTTTTGGAAAAGGCCCGGTGCCTGTGAAGAAGGCCAATGCCTGTGAAGCTCGCCGCCCATGACACTCTCACGTAATAATGTGTGGGGCTGTACACGCCCCAGAGTCTCCGGAGTGCCGCCCTCGGGCCTCGGGGGCTCCCGCCCACGCCCAGTGGCAGCACTTAGCTCCGCGCTGGTGAGAAGACGTCAAAGACTAGATTAGGTGCCGGACGCGGATTTTTCATTTGCTTTCTGTAGTTGGCTTGTTCATTCCTATTTGAAGTTTTATTGGAGTTGTCGCCGTGTCTAGCTTGTGACCCTTTGTCCTTTTCACTCACTTGCCTCGTTTTCTCTCGCGCAAGTCTCGTGAGGGAGGTACGTGGGTACCCTCGCGAGTGTTTTCTGCCCCGGTCGTTTGAAGCTTTCCTATCCGAGTCCGCTGCAGGAGCACTCCTCCTAGTCCGTTTCCCATGGGCATCGCGATGCGAGCACAGGACCTGGGTCGGTCGCCCCCACAACCGAGACCGGAAACTACCCCTACTAAGTAATCCTTACAGGACATGAAGCACACGGCAAGGCCTCGGCCTCGGGAGGCGAGGACCGTGACAAGCCTCCCCGAGCTAAGTAATTCCCACACGCGGGCACGCAGCATGGAAACATAGCACAGAAATAGCAGAAACAACACGATAATTAACAGCAACAGTTCAACGCGCCCCCGCAGGGCCCTATACTACCTTCTTTTTGCACAGGGAAGGAAGAAAAACAAAATAGGCGCGACTCGCTCGGCACCAACTCGCGGCGAGGGCCCGTACTGCCTCCAAAACTCAGTTAGATCCCTTCTCTCACTTCACCGGGGCGCGGCGGCGGACCGACCCGCTACCTTCCCCCAGGCGGGCGCGACGGCGCGGGGGCTGGCCGCGGTCACCGCTGGAGGAGCTGTTGTCTGAAGGAGAGTCGCGGAAGCTTGGCGAGCCCCGAGTGCCACTGCCCACGCGCCTGCCGCCGCCTTCATCCTGATCAACGCTGGGGCTGTGCTCACAGCCGCGGTCATCGTCTTCGGGGCAGCACCCAGCACGGCGGCCGTATTCCCCGAACACCCTCACGTAGAGGGTGGCATCTCCGTCGAACTTGAAGTGCAGGGTGCACTGCCGGCTCAGGCCGTGCGTGCGGGCAAATGTTTGCCAGCCATGGGTTAGGGCCGCCTCGCCCGCGACGGAGACCTCCAGCAAAGCCGAGGAGGCCCTGCTGCAGCAACTGTCCACCTGAAGCTAGAGGCCGCCCGGAGTGCCAGCCGGAAGTTCACCTACAAAGAAGCGGGGGAGCTGGAGCCAGGTGCTGGTCGGGTCTGCCGACCACACGACAAAATCCGGCAGCACCTCCGCCGAGCGGAACCGCGGCCTGGGGGGTCGCGCATCCATGGCGTACCTCTCATCAGCAACCGGGCGCTCATCGCCGCGCAGGGGACCGCCTCCACGACCACGGGAAGCCACTACGGGGGCCGCATGATGCTTGCGAGGGCGGCCCCGGCCGCACTTGGTCGGAGGAGAGTCAGGCCCTTCCTGACGAGCCTTTCCCTTCTCCACGGCCGAGAACCTCTTCGGCAGAGCCATGGGGATGGAGAGTAGCCGGGATGGAGAGAAAGGAGTAGCAGGAAGGAATGGACTGAAGGGGCTCACCCCGTTCCATACTTATAGCCGGAGAAGGCCAATCGCCGGCCTCCATGATCGCAGGTAATCATGACCCATTTTCGCATGCATGGACTTGTCAAGTCGTGTGGTTGCCAAGGCGTTATGGGGAAGCGGAGACGCCCAAGATCAATCAATCGCCACGTGGTGCCCAAGGCCGCAGGTTAAAGGGGCCCGCGGTGCTTCGCACTTGCCCCTTCGATTCTCTGCTAAGCCAAGTCCGGGCGCGCCTTGGGCCCGGGGGCTACTATCGGTGTTCTGGGAACGGGGGTCCCCAGACTTGCCTGCCTCCAGCCTGCGGTGTGGCTCAAGTGGGGGCCCAAAACAGCCCAGCTTCATCAGCTCAAGCTCAAGACCCTCGCGAGGGGCCAAGCCTCGCGAGGAGGACGACAGGAAGCTTCCTCAGGAGCAGCCTCATCAGGCAGGCTCGCGAGGAGGCGGAGAGATCAAGGCAGGGTACCTCGCGAGGAGCCCGTGACGCAAGCCATGACGATCGAGACCACACGGGCGCCAGGCGGGCGCCGGCCTGCGCAGTGTCCTTGTTTCCCCTTCGGTGCAAAGGGGGCAAGCACAGGCCAAGGCATCAGGCAAAGGTTACCATTTCGGTGCAACAAGACCAAGACCAGCTAAACGGCAGGATGGAGGTCATCGTGGAGCCCAGGACGGCGTCATCGTCAGAGCCTTTGGCAGCCGAAGACCAACTTTAGTCAGGATAAGTGTACTAGATGTTCCCCTTCAAAATGGCCAATTGTTGGCGCCCTTCCCGCTCATTATTTGGGAAGAGGCCTAGGGCCTCCCTCTATAAATAGAGCTAGCCACCATAGGGCAAGGGACGGATCGACCAGAGAGAGATAGAGATAGAGAAGCGACTGAACTCACCCAAGCGGTTCATCGCGCCAGCTCAAGAACTGCCCCTCGCGAGGCTGTTCTCCCTTTGTATTGTTCATCATCAGCCCTTGAGGCAATCCACCACACCACACACTAGAGTAGCGTATTACACCACAATGGTGGCCTGAACCAGTATAAACCTCGTGTCCCTTGTGTGTTCTTCTTTCTAGCTTAGATTCCTTCCGAAACATCGAGACATGAGCTGGTAGGGGAAAGATATTCATGCGCACCCCAGAGTTCGAACCTCAAGGGTCTGCCGGAACCCGAAATCCGACACGTACCTATGTGCACCATCTCTGAATGAACGTGAAAGTACCAGGGGCTATATAGTAGCCCCACCGTCAAACTCCTATGGCTAAGTGAAAGTGTTAAAGCTATATAGTCCGATTGCCTGGTTCTCCGCGCTATCACCTCCTTAACGGACCAAGACGTTGGATCAAGTGTGACTACGCGTTTTCTCGAACACCCCCGCTTTATATGCGTGGGTGCTGAAGCCGACGAATGCAAACTTTCAGGTTATATACATACATAAACGGCCGCACAGGAGGCATTATAATACTTTCGGGCAAAAGTATAAACATAGCCTTTATAATCAAAATAGCATTGTCTTTACAATCGCGATACATGTCATTCGAACATGGCACTCTTTGAGCACAGAGCCTCTATTAAACGGGTGCCTTCTAAGACTTCTTTGAAATAGTGCTCAGCCGGGTCCTGGCCTCCCGCCGCACTCTGGGTTGCAATAGCACTGGTTTCCATCCCAGACCATTATGTTTTAACATGGGAAAGAGCCATCCGCGCACCCTCTATGCACGCCGACCTCTTCACAACATCGATATGCGACACAGCACCAAGGAATTGTTGCACCAATCCAAAATAGTTGTGCGGACTTGGTCCTTGTGGCCAAAGATGATCCATGACAGACCTCATAGCAAGCTCGAACAACCTGTGGAGTTCAGCCCATGCAACCATCTTTTCATTCAATGGCAGCAGACGCATCGGGGCACTGAACTGCGACTAGAATAACCTCTCAGCCTTATGATCTTTCCGATCTTTGAAAAACTTGGTCGCATCAGCAGCACTCTTTGGCAGGTCCGCATACGCGTCCGCTGCACTCCACAACTGATCCAGAGGGGCATACTTCGGATCTTCGAATTTCATCCGCAACAAATAGGGCTTCCCAGCCATGATATCTCCGGCTTCATGAACCTCCTCCCTCATCCCCCTCATTTCAAAGCGGGTTTCCTTGGCTGCCTCCAGGGCCTTTTTCAGGTCAACCACTTTTGCTTGATTTTCCTTTTCAAGGAGATCATGGAGGTCGGCGGCATCTTCCAGCTCGATAGACATCTGGGCTATGTTTTCCTCGCTCCGGCGATGAGCAGCCTGTTCGGCTCTTCACTCTTTGACCGCCTTCAGTGCGGCTGCATCACTTATTCGGGCTTACTCCTTGGCTCGGGCAAGCTCCGCCCGATGGGTCTCCACGACAGCAGCTCCATCTGCAGCTACAACATATTATGGATACTAGCATCGTTCTCCTCTTAAACATTTGCTGACAAGCCAAATATACATACCCTAGGCCTCGTCAAGCTGCTTGTTAACCAGTGCAATGTCGGCATCGGCCACGTCCAGGTGCCGCTTTAGTTTGGCAAAATCAGCAGATTGGTCGGCCACCGGACCATCAGCCACCTCTACATAAAGCAGCGCTTATTACCAGAGATTATGATCCTCTATTCGCCACGTTGATGGCAACCAGAGTCTCAGGGGCTACTATCTATGCAAAGCATGCTTAGCATGTGCGGTACCATCAAAAATACATTTTTTGCGTACCTCAAAACCTCTCAGCAGACTCGTAAAAGATTCATTCAAACCGCTTTTCATGGATGAAATCCTCTCAACCACCATACCCATCAAGGCACGATGTGTCTCTGAGATGGACGCTCGCTCTAGAAGGCCCATTAGTGTGTCCTTCTGTGTGCCGGACAATCCCGGACTCCTCCTGAAGCTCTCTTTGGGAGCCGGATATTCCAGACTCTGGGCAGCCGAAGTGTCAACTTCTGGCCTTGGTGGATTAGGAGAAATCCTCCATGACGACACCTCAGGGTCGTCCGCCCCATGTGATGGGGAGGCAGGGGGAGGCGTCTCGCTCTCCATCATTTCCGGAGGAAGATCCCCTGAGGACGAACTCTGTGGAGAAGGGCTATGAGCTGGACTGCAACGAATATGTTTCGATCATTATCCTCAGAGACAAAACGGGGTATATTTACCGAAGTACTCTTTTACTTACGGCTCGGTGGAGTGTCGGCCCCCTAGAGAGGTTTTCTTCCCTCATTTTGAAGCCTTCATTTCCAAATCTTCGGAGGCGGCCCTTTTCTTACCTTGAGGAGAGGGGATTTTAGATGCCCCTCCCCGATTATCCTCCTTCACGGAGGCACTTACTCTTCCGATTTGGATGTGTAGAATGTGAGGCCGACCTGTGGCTTCTCTATTCCTCTCATCTTCTTCTCCTGATGGCACCTCATACGGCACGCGCTCAAGCATCCTGGTCAATAAAGGATTCAGCAAGCCTTCGGGAAGAGGGGCCGGACACCTAATCCTCTCCGCCTTCCTTAGCCAGTCCTGGCAGGGAGCATCTTTTTAGAATGATGTTATAATAAACATAAAGGATGGTGTGTTCGGTAAATATAAGTATTTACCTGGGTATCCGGACGGTTGCAATTGAGACCCGCGTCCTCGGTGGTGTCCGGACACTTCATTCGTGATCCGAAGAATGACCCATACATCTCTTTGAGCGTCATGCCAAAGAATTGTTGAATGGTTCACGGTCCTTCCAGGTTGAACTCCCACATACAGAGAGGACGACGTTGGTAGGGCAAGACTCGACGAACCAGCATCACTTGCATTATCTTGACAAGACTGACATCCCTCTTGAGAAGGTCTCAGATGCGGCTTTGCAATGTCAGCACATTGCTAATCGGCCCCCAGTCCAGCCCCTTGTTGACCCATGACGCCAGTGGCGGTGGAGGGCCCGGGCGGAATGCTGGAGCAGCCACCCGCTTTGTTCCTCGGGGAGCGGTGATATAAAACCACTCTTGCTGCCATAAATCAAATGTTTCCGCGAAAGAATCCTTTGGCCATGGGGTGTCGGTGCCTTTGCTTATTATAGCACCTCCGCACTCCGCCTCATGCCCATCAATCACCCTCGGCCTCACATTGAAGGTCTTGAGCCACAGTCCGAAGTGGGGGGTAATGCGGAGAAAGGCTTCACACACGACGATAAACGACGAGATGTAAAGGATGGAATCCGGAGCTAGATCATGGAAATCTAGCCCATAATAGAACATAAGCCCCCTCACGAAGGGATCGATACTAAAACCTAGCCCTCGGGGGAAGTGGGAACTAAATATGACACTCTCGTTGGGTTCGGGAGTGGGGATGACTTGCCCTTGAGCAGGCAGCCTGTGCGGGATTTCGGCAGTGAGATACCTGGCCTCCCTAAGCTTCCGGATGTCCTCTTCCGTGATGGAGCAGGGCATCCACCAGCCTTGAAGATTGGATCCGGACATGGTCGAAGTACCGAAGTGCTTTAGCTTGAGCCTTGGGTGTTGGAACTCGAGGTGCGGGAGGGGAAGGATCAAGCGTGGGAAGAAAAGGACATGCCTTGGCCCCTTTATAAAGGGGACAAATATCAAGCGTCCCCCGCATAACCGTTTGGGACTTGCCTAAAATTGAGGAGTCATATTAAACAAACACGGTTGGGTTACCCACCCCCGTATTGATGAGAATCCCGTGATAAGGGGGACACGATCTCTGCTTCGACAAGACGTGCCAATAAAACTGCCTCGCAGCATGTGTCGTGGCTGGTTAGGAAAAACGGTTCGAATAAACACTGGGCCGTGGTGGGACATCATGCTATGAAAAGCTGTCAGCAGATTAGATTTGTGGAATATTATACTCTCTATGGTGGAATGTGGAATTTGTTTTGCAGAGCCGGACATGATCCTTGTGTTCTAAATCTTCTACGGAGTATTCGGAGAAGGAACCCGCCTTGCAATGCCGAAGACAATTTACGTGCCGGACTCATCGTCATTGAAGCCTGGTTCAGGGGTTACTGAGGGAGTCCTGGATTAAGGGGTCCTCGGACAGCCGGACTATATACTTTGGATGGACTGTTGGACTATGAAGATACAAGATTGAAGACTTCGTCCCGTGTCCGGATGGGACTCTCCTTTGCGTGGAAGGCAAGCTTGGATATTAGGATATGTACATTTCCTTCTCTGTAACCGATTCCGTGTAACCCTAGCCCCCTCCGGTGTCTATATAAACCGAAGGGTTTAGTCTGTAGGACAAAATCAATCATAATCATAGGCTAGCTTCTAGGGTTTAGCCTCTACGATCTCGTGGTAGATCAACTCTTGTAATACTCATATCATTAAGATCAATCAAGCAGGAAGTAGGTTATTACCTCCATTGAGAGGGCCCGGACCTGGGTAAAACATTGTGTCCCCTGCCTCCTGCAACCATTAGCCTTAGACGCACAGTTCAGGACCCCCTACGCAAGATCCGCTGGTTTTGACACCGACACTCACCTCGAGGGAGACGAGGGTGCTGCGCTCCATGGTGGTCGTCCCCTTGGCCTCGGCAAGGGACGCCTGGGCTGCTTCCGCGTCCTCCTTCAACTTCTTTTGGCGGTCGCGCTCTATGGCCCGTTCCTGGGCTGCCTGCTTCAGCTCAGTGTCACGATTAACGGCGGCAGCCTCCTGGGCCTTCAGCTTCTCCTCTCGCTCCAGGAACTGACTGGTCTGGGCAGCCTGCTGATCCTGGAGGGCCTTCAGTTCAGCCTCTGCTGCATAGCACCACTCCTGGGCGTCCTTGGTCTCCTTCAGCACCAGGTCACGCTCGGCAGCGGCTACGTCGTCCACCTTCCGGGCATCCTCCACGGATACCGCGGCTTGACACCAGGCAACCCGCACAGACTTGTCTGCTAGGAGCCACCCCGAGATCAGCTCAAGGCCCCCAACATCGCGCACCGGTCTGGGCCTCGAAAATCACCTTGGATTTGGTCCAGCACAGATCGGGCCTCCTCCAGGGCTCCGGAGGTGGGTGGAGCACAATGGCCCAATGGCGTGGTGGGTGGAAGAAGAGATGCTCTCGTCACCAAGACTGGTGGAGCTGCGGCAGCAGGAAGGACAGGGGCTCTGGAGGCCTTGCATCCTCAGCAGTCGTGTCGGGGACGCATGCCACCTGGGTCAGCCCTGTCGCGGACGCCGGCTCCTCACGTGGCTGGGCCTCCGAGCCCCGAGAAGATGGCGCCGCTGCTGGGGCCACAGGAGCTGCTGCGCAGCTTTGTGCTGAAGCCGCGGCAGCCGCCGCGATATGCTCGACCACGGAGGCCTCAGTGCCCTCCTTCTTCTTCTTCATTGATGATTGCGGCCTAACATCAAGCAAAGATACTAAGCATCGCATCGAGATTCGGGAGTAAGGCTAAGAAAGAACGCTTATTGGTTCGAGGCAACATAGCTCCTCTTTAGGATCATCAGCGCGGGCTTCGAGGGCGCGGCTGGAGCTGCGCTCTTGGGAGTAGGCGAGCACGCGGGCGGCACCACACGGGATGGCGGTGGTGAAGGAGGAGTGTTGCCTGGGGGAACCAGCTGACCTGCCCCTCCTCATGGCCGCTCGCTTCATCTGCTTCGAGGAGGCCAACCCGGATCTTGTGGTGACCCTGGCAGGGCGAGCCAGCTCCACGACCGGATGGGCGTCCTTGTCATCATCGAAGAAGAAGTTGCGGAGCAAGTATTTCTGCCTCGGGGTAGAAGATTCACCCTCCCCTCCTTGGTGGCTTTAGAGGAAAGGTCATCATAGGACAGGTTCACCAAGGAGGCGACCGGCAGGGGAGGCCCCGTCGACATAGGCCCGCGCTCATTGAAGATAGGCATGGCAGCGGTGATCTTCTCCATATCTTCTCGGCGGTACAGTGGGAGGCAATTAGCTGGAGGGCCGCTCGAGTCCTTCCTGGTCAAGGACAACAGCACCTTGCTCAATTCCTCGTCAGGCTGGCTGTCCTGGCGCAGCCGGATCTTGTTGTCGACACCCCCAAGCTTCCACAAGGGGCGGGAGCGATCCTGGAGCGGCGCGAGGCGCTGCATCTGAAACTCCTTGATAATCATGACCCCCGTCTGCTTCTTGGCCTTCAGTTCGGCCCCCATCTTCTTCATCAGCGGCCTCATCTGGGGGTTGGTGATATTCTCGGAAGACCACCCCTTCTCAGAGGTTGGGAGCTCGGTCGGCATCTCCAGCAAGTCGTGGGAGCACGATTTGTTCCGGACGTCCTCCACCTTCTTCCTAGCGCGGGAAATCGCGTTGCTGCCATGGGCCGTGACAAAGCCAACACACCCTACGGGCTGGTGGCCGGTCACGTGGGGGTAGAAGAAGTGGCAGAGCATGGCGATGGAGTGCATCACTCCCATGAGACCTCGCAGTAGAAAGTGAAGATGGACAAAAGAAGGGCAGAGTTGGGATGAATGTGGAGCGCGTGGAGGCCGTAATGATGGAGAACGGCATAGAAGAAGCGGGAGAATGGAGGAATCAGCCTCGAGAAGACGCTGTGCAAGAAGAAAGGATAAAAGGTACTGTTCGTGGGCTCTGGCTCGGCGGAGGCGACCCGGAGCACCGTCTTCCCCCATTTGCTATCATTGCTCGTCGTCAGGAGAAGCATAGTCTGGAGCTTCTCTCGGTGACAGAGGGTGAGATAAGTGCCGACTCGAACCGGGCGGGGCCGGTAGACGGGGTTGGAGCCTTAGCTTTCTTGGCGTCCATCGGGCGAAAGCTTTGTGGGGAGGATCGACGGATCTGGAGGATTTTTTCGGTGTTGGGAGAAGTGGATCTGGAGCAAGACGAAGGGAAGGCAATGAAGGCTCAGCGGCAGGTGTGAGCCCTTTTTGTCAGCCTGAAACGGTTGCCAAGGCAGCATGGGGAAGTGGAGACGCCCACGTCCCATCAATCACCATGCATCATTCAAGGCCGCAGGCGGTTAGGGCATGCGGTGCTCCGCACTTGCCCCTTGGCTTCGCCTAGAAGCCAAGTCCGAGTGTGCCTTGGGCACGGGGGCTACTGTCGGTGTTCTGGATACGAGGGTACCCAGACTTGCATGCCTGCGATCCACTGCATGGCTCCATCAACGGCCTGGTATGGCCCAGCTTTAGCAGCAACAACTCAAGACCCTCGCGAGGGGCCAAGCTTCGCGAGGCGGATGACACCAAGACCTCTAAGGGGATCGACCTCCTTAGGCTGGCTCCCTAGGAGCGGAGACTTTTATGCAAGGTGGACCTCACCAGGCTCAGCTGGCGTGAGCCACGATAAGCAAGGCCAGACGGGTGCCAATGGGCGCAGAGTACCAGTTTCCTCTTTGGTGCAAAAGGAGGCAACCAGCAGGCACGGTGTCCCAAGGAATCGGCCATAGGTTTCCATTCTGGTGCAACAAGACCAAGATCGCCCGGACGGAAGGACGGAGGTCATCATCGAGCCCACCATAGGGTCACGACCAGAGGCTTTTCGCAGGCGAAGACAACTTTAGTCAGGAAAGGGTGTACTTCTTGCCCCCTTCAAATCTGGCCGTTTTGGGATCCCTTCCTGCAAATATTTGGGAAGAGGACCAAGGCCACTATAAATAGGACTTAGCCACCACCATAACGGGGACGAATCCAATCCTTACAAAGTGAAGCCATTCTTCCTACACCAGATCGCCCGAGCTCAAGAACACCTGACCTCATGAGGATGTCCATGCACTGTATTAGTTCATCCTCATCCCCTCGAGGAAATCCACCACAAAGCTGGAGTAGGGTATTACACCGCAAGGTGGCCCGAACCAGGATAAACAGATGTGTCTCTCTGTCCCTTTGAGCTCGACGTGCTAGGCTATGAGGATCGCGAGTATGCTGGCTAGGTAGGTTGAGATCTCCGCACGCACCCCAGAGTTCAAACCTCTCAAGGGTTTGCGGAACCCGAAATCTGATAGATGTTTTACAATATTCTAGAAACCCTAGGGAGTTGATGAAAATCAATTCCAGCCGCCGCAAGTTGCAGAAACCCTAGATCCAGTCTAGACACCATCTCGGAGGAGTTCATCATCCTCATTGGTGCCTCTCCGAAGATGCGTGAGTAGTTCATTGTAGACCTACGCGTCCGTAGTTAGTAGCTAGATGGCTTCCTCTCTCTCATTTGATTCTCAATACAATGATCTCTTGGAGATCTATTTGACGTAACTCTTTTTGCGGTGTGTTTGTTGGGATCCGATGAACTTTGAGTTTATGATCAGATCTATGTTTTTATCCATCAAAGTTATTTGAGTCTTTTAATCTCTTATATGCATGATTACTGAGAACCTCGTATTTCTTCTTTGAATCTTTGGTTTAGTTAGGCCAACTAGATCGATTTTTCTTGCCATGGGAAGAGGTGCTTTGTGATGGGTTCGATCTTATAGTTCTTGATTCTAGTGACAGAAGGGGAACCGACACGTATGTATCGTTGCTATTAAGGATAACAAGATGGGGTGTATTTCTACATAAATAGATCTTGTCTACATCATGTCATCGTTCTTATTGCATTACTCCATTTCTACATGAACTTAATACAGTAGATGCATGCTGGATAGCTGTCGACGTGTGGAGTAATAGTAGTAGATGCAGGCAGGAGTCGGTGTACTAATCTTGGATGTAATTCCTATATAATGATCATTTCCTGGATATCATGATGGTTATTTGAAGTTCTATCAATTGCCCAACAGTAATTTGTTTACCCACCGTATGTTGTTTTTCTCGAGAGAAGCCACTAGTGAAATCTATGACCCCCGGGTCTCTTCTTTATTATATTTGCCTTCGAGGTCTACTTTATTTGCTTTTATATTTAGATCTATTAGTCAAGAAACACAAAAATACCTTGTCAATTTTTGTTTATTTATTTTATCTCGCGTTTCGGTGACATCTATTTATCCAATGTACTACAATTTTACCTATCCTTTTACCCGTGAGGGATTGACAACCCGTCTCTTACGTCGGGTTGCAGGTATTTGTTCTTTGTGTGCAGCAATTGTTTACATGGTGTTGCATGGTTCTCCTACTGGTTCTATAACCTTGGTCTTATCACTGAGGGAAATACCTACCATTGCTATGCTGCATCATCCCTTCCTCTTTCAGGAAATACCGACGTAGATCAAGCCAACATCAAAAGGAATTTTTAGCACCGTTGCCGGGGAGAAATCATCAATATGTACCATGTTCCTAATCACAAATCTCATCTCCTTGCAATTCACATTATTTGCCATTTGCCTCTCGTTTTCATCTTCCAGACTTCCCAAAATTTACTGTTTTATTTGCCCTCTTTTTCGTTCGGCTTTTTCACATCAGATCTCTTGTTTGCTTGTGTTGCCATGTGTCTTATATTTGCTTGGAACTTCGCTTCCTAAAAATGTATTGATATGGGTCCTCATCCACTTGCTAATCTTTTCAAAATACCAAATTATGATGAACCAATTGCTAGTGACTTGAGTGCGCCAGATAATCTTTTCAAGATACCAAATTATGATGAACCAATTGCCACTGAAAAGCTTGATTTCAATGATGCTATTATAAATTCTATTAATGTCAATTGTGCTAATAATATACAAAACCCTAAGCTTAGGGATGCCAATTTTGCTATGTCCACTACTTATTGCAATGATCACGATTCGGGTGATGATGGTTCTTATGATCTTGAAAATTTATTTAAGCCTCATGATGAATATGATATTGACAATAATGTTTGCAATAATATTGAAAGTGGGTTTGGAAGAGTGTCAACTCTAGGTAATAATGATCCCACTACTTTGGAGAATGATCAATCTCATGAAATTTCTAATAAAAGTGGGCTTGGAGAGGTCATGACTTTATTTGATGATAATCCCACTATATTGGAAGAGTGTCAACTTTGCATGCAGTGGATCATGTAGAAAATATGTTATGTGATAGATATATTGTTGAATTTGAATATGATTCCACATTTATGAGAGAGGAAAATATTGTGGTAGAAATTTTCATGTTACTAAATTACCCCTCATTATGTTGAGATTGCTATTGTTTCTTTCTTCTTCCTTCCATATGCTAGTTTTTGCTTGCCTTGATAATTTGTTTTCTTATAGAATACCTATGCATAGGAAGTATGTTAGACTGAAATATGTTTCTCACATGTTTTGTGATGCTCTCTTTGTGCTTCAATTCTTGTCTTTTAATGTGAGCATCATTAAAATTATCGATGCCTAGCTAGGGGCATAAAACGATAGCACTTGTTGGGAGGCAACCAGATGAATACAATTTATTTTTTCTTTTTCTTTCTGTTCTTGAGTGTTTGCACAATTATGCCTCTGTTATGATTGTGTTTTATTTAGTTTTTGTGCCAATAAAAGCCTTTGGGATCATGTTGGGTGATAGTTGATTTGATCTTGTTGAAAAACAGAAACTTTTGCGCTCAGAAAAATAATTTTCATAAATCACAGAAACGTGCTTTTCTCTGAATTCTTTACACAAGATTGATATACAAATTTCCCATGTTGTCCTAATTTTTCAGAATTTTTGGAGTTACAGAATTATACGTAGTTCCTTGATTACTACACATTGTTCTGTTTTTGACAGATTCTGTTTTTCTTTGCGTTGTGTGCTTATTTCGATGAATCTATGGTTTGTATTGGAGGGTATAAGCTATAGTAAAGTTGGAATGCAGTAGATATAATGAAAAAATAAAATATGAATGGGTTTGCAACATTACTTATAGTAGTGATTTGCTTTGTTATACTAATGGATCTCAAAAGGTTTTGTCGAGTTTTGTGTTATTGAAGTTTTGAATTTTTGGGTGAGATCACAATGGATGAAGGCATAAGAAGAGCCTAATCTTGGGGATGCCCCATGGAATCCCAAGCTATTATCTAAAAGAGAAGCAACCAACTAAGCTTGGGGATGCCTCGAGTGGCGCCCCCTCTTTCTTCTAACCACCATCGATATTTTACTTGCAACTATATTTTTATTCATAACATATCATGAGTTTTGCTGGGAGCATCTTGTATGATATGAGTCTTTCCTTGTTTTTATTTTTGTTTTAAGTCATCTATCCTTGCTGGACACACCTATTTGAGGCAGCTAAAATTATGCTATGACTTGTTAAAATTGCTATCTATGCTTCACTTAAATCTTTTCGACCTTTGGAATTGTCTAGTGCTTCACTTATATCTTTTTGAGCATGGTGTGCTTTATTATTTTTGAAGAAATGCTCTCATGCTTCACTTAGATTTATTTGAGAGTTAGTTAATTTTTTAAGGAATTCCCTCTTGCGTCACATAAATTATTTTGAGAGAAGAAATTTTTTATGCTCATGTTCTTCACGTAGATTTGTTTGAGCTATCAAAAGCAACATATGAAATTAGTCCCAAAGTGATAGATATTCAAGAGGGATATAATAAAAACTTTCATGAAGATCATGGACAAAATAAACTTTATTCCTTGTAATAGTTTTCCGATATATTGATATAATATGTGAGTCATGTTGATGACTAATTATGCTTTAGTAAGAATATTGGTGTTAAGGTTTGTGATTCCCTATGCAAGCATGAAAGTCAATGGTTATGCAATGAAATTATATCCCACTTGTGGTGCATTATTCGGTGTTACTTATGCTTAATGCTCGCTTATGAGATTTTTCATTTCTTGTTTGGATGCTTCCCAATCTTTTGCTAGCCTTCATTTGCACTAAGTATGATCACCACTTGTGCATCCAAAATCCTTAAACCCAGTTTTACCACATGGGTCCATAATACCTACCTATATGTGGTATTTCGGTGCCATTCTAAGCAAATTTGTATGTGCCATCTCTAATTTTGAAAATAAATTTCCTTTTTGTGTGCTCGTACCGCTCATGAAATGGTAGGGGGTGGCTGATATTTTTCCATGCTAGATGTGTTATTCTCAAGATTAGTGTTTATTCACTTGTAATTGCATGAGAGTACGGCAAAGGTATTAGGGATGCCCAGTCCCGAAATGAAAAAATGAATTTACTTAATGTTGTCAAATAATAAATTCCTTGGAAAGTGTTGGTATTGACGATACCCATGGATTCGGTTAGCCATGGAATGTGAAAATATCGTGGAAAAAGGATTAAAATTTATTTTTTGTTTGGGAACCGCCTATGATATATCTAGCATGGAAAGTATTGGGAACTACTCGATCTTTTTCGTTGACAGGAAAATCATGCCACCCAAAATGTTCTATCTCTACCTTTTTCGCTTTGAGGTCTCGCACCTCTACAAATCCCTAAGGGGCACTATGATCGTACTTGTGCATTGGGTGTAGCTAATATGCGAGTGTGTTTCATGAGTGGATCAATGATTGAACATAATGGGCTAGAGATAACTTGCTTTAGTGTTGATATTTTGAAAGACATGGTTGCTTGTTGATATGCTTGAGCATTGAAATCTTCATGTGAAAACTACACTATTGATTTGAATCATATAAAAGTCCAAATGTCCATGCTACAAAGAAAAGAATATGTGATGAACATGTTAAGCAACATTCCACATCAAAAAATTTGTTTTTATCATTTACCTACTCGAGGACGAGTAGGAATTAAGCTTGGGGACGCTGATACGTCTCTAATGTATCTATAATTTTTGATTGTTCCATGTTGTTATATTATCATTCTTGGATGTTTTACAATCATTTTATGGAAACGTTATATCATTTTTTGGGACTAACCTATTGACATAGTGCCTAGAGGCAGTTGCTATTCTTTGCTTGTTTTTTACTTTCCAAGAAATCAATACCAAACGGAGTCCAAACCCAACAAAACTTTTTGGTGATTTTTTCTGGACCAGAAGACACCAGATGGGCCAAACAAGTACCACATGGGTGCCCCGAGGGGGCACAACCCACCTGGGCGCGCCTGGGGGCCTAGGCGCGCCCTGATGGGTTATGCACACCTCGATGGCCTCCTGCACCACCTCTTTGCTCTATAAATACCGTAATATTCCACAAACCCTAGGGGAGTCTACGAAAATCAATTCCAGCCGCCGCAAGTTCCAGAAACCCTAGATC
>NC_057798.1:333155356-333165418 GCF_018294505.1 Triticum aestivum | reverse complement strand
CGTGAGTAGTTCATTGTAGGCCTAAGGGTCTGTAGTTCGTTGCTAGATGGCTTCCTCTCTATCATTTGCTTCTCAATACGATGATCTCTTAGAGATCTAATTGATGTTTCTCTTTTTTTGGGTGTGTTTGTTGGGATCCGATGAACTTTGAGTTTATGATTACTTAGAGATCTATTTGATCTATTGTAGGCCTAAGGGCCTATGTTTTTATCAATGAAATTTATTTGAGTCTTTTGATATCTAATATGCATGATTACTTATAGCCTCGTATTTCTTCTTCGAATCTTTGGTTTAGTTAGGCTAACTAGATCGATTTTTCTTGCCATGGGAAGAGGTGCTTTGTGATGGGTTCGATCTTACGGTGCTTGATCCCAGTGACAGAAGGGGAACCGACACATATGTATCGTTGCTATTAAGGATAACAAGATGGGGTCTATTTCTACATAACTAGATCTTGTCTACATCATGTCATCATTCTTATTGCATTACTCTGTTTCTCCATGAACTTAATACAGTATATGCATGTTGGATAGCGGTCGATGTGTGGAGTAATAGTAGTAGATGCAGGCAGGAGTCGGTCTACTAATCTTGGACGTGATGCCTATAATGATCATTGCATGTATATCGTCATGATTATTTCAAGTTCTATCAATTGCCCAACAGTAATTTGTTTACCCACCATATGCTATTTTTCCCGAGAGAAGACAGTAGTGAAATCTTCGGCCCCGGGGTCTCTTCTTTATTATATTTGCCCTCGAGATCTATTTTATTTTCTTTTGTTTTCAGATCTATTAATCCAAAAACACAAGAATACCTTGCTGCAATTTTTATTTATTTATTTTATCTCGCATTCCCGTGAGATCTATTTAGGCAATCTACTACAATTTTACCTATTAACTTACCCATGAGGGATTGACAACCCCTCTCTTATGTCGGGTTGCAAGTATTTGTTCTTTGTGTGCAGGAGCTGTTTACATGGAGTTGCGTTGTTCTCCTACTGGTTCGATAACATTGGTCTCATCACTGACGGAAATACCTACCAATGATGTGTTGCGTCATCCCTTCCTCTTCGGGGAAATACCGAGGTAGTTCAAGCCAACATCATACCGGTTGTGCACAACATGAGCACATAACGGTTGGACTCGGGAGGTCCTATAAAAGGGGGTCTTCTCCCCATTGAACCATATCTCTTGAGCTTGTATTCTTCCCCCATTGTTGACCTTCTTAGAGCTTGCTTTCTCTTAATCTCTCCATGTATTGTTGCTAGTTTTTGGGGGAAAAGAGAGAGGAGATCTAGATCCGCATTTCCACCAATCACTTTCTCCTCTATGTGAGGGGAACCCTTTGGATCTAGATCTTGGAGTTCTTCGTGTTCTCTTCTTCGTTCTTCCTCTGATTTTCCTCCCTAGCATTAGTTGCTTTGGTGGGATTTGGGAGAGAACGACTTGGGCACTCCGTGTGCCCTTGCCATTGCATTTGGTGCATTGATACGTCCATTTTGCATCATGTTTTCCTACAGTTATTTATGTTTTTTTATTGCATAATAATGCTTCTTGGAGTAATTATAATGCATTTTCTCTCATAATATGCAAGGTACACACAAAGAGGGGGAATTACAGTAGCTGGAAATCTGGACGTAAAAAGCTACATCAGACTACCTATTCTCCACAAGTCCAAATGAGCTGAAACTTCACGAGGATTTTTTATAGAATAAATAAGAATTACTGGAGCCAATAAGTACCAGAGAGGGCCCACCAGGTGGGCATTACCCACCTGGGCGCGCCAGGAAGCCCAGACGCGTCTTAGTGGGTTGTGCTCACCCAGGCCCACCTCTAGTGCCCCTCTTCTGGTACATAAGTCATTTTGACATAGAAAAAATAAGCAGAGGAATTTCAGGATGAAGCGCCGCTGTCTCGAGGCGGAACCTGTGCAGGAGCTCTTTTGCCCTTCGGTGGAGCGATTTCGTCGGGGGAACTTCCCTCCCAGAGGGGGAAATCATCGTCATCATCATCACCAACAACTCTCCCATCTTGGGGACGGCTATCTCCATCAACATCTTCAACTACACTAACTCCTCTCAAACCCTAGTTCATCTCTTGTGTTCAATCTTTGTACCGTAACTATAGATTGGTGCTCGTGGGTGACTAGTGTTGTTGATTACATCTTGTAGTTGATTACTATATGGTTTATTTGGTGGAAGATTATATGTTCAGATCCATTATGCTATTTAAAAACCCTCTGATCTTGAGAATGATTCTCATTTTTGAGTTGTTACTTTTGTTCTTGAGGTCACGGGAGAAATCATGTTGCAAGTTATCATGTGACTTGATATGTGTTCGATATTTTGATGATATGTATGCTATGATTCCCTTTGTGGTGTCATGTGAACGTCGACTATATGAAACTTCACCATATTTGTGCCAAAGGGAATGCATTGTAGAGTTGTTCTTAGATGATGGGTTGCGAGAGTGACAGAAGCTTAAAAACCCTAGTTTATGCGCTATTCCGTAAGGGGCTGATTGGATCCAAAAGTTTAATGCTATGGTTAGAATTTATTCTTAATACTTTTCTCGCAGTTGCGGATAATTGCGAGGGGGTTAATAATAAGTAGGAGGTTTGTTCAAGTAAGAACGTAACCTAAGCACCGGTCCACCCACATACCAAATTATCAAAGTAGTGAACATGAATCAAACCAACATGATGAAAGTGACTAGATAAATTTCCTGTGTACCCTCAAGAACACTTTGCTTATCATAAGAGACCGGTTTGGCCTGTCCTTTGCCTCAAAAGGATTGGGATACCATGCTACACTTTTGTTACTACTACCGTTACTTGCTTGTTACATATTATCTTGCTATCAAACTACTCTGTTACTTACAATTTCAGCACTTGCAGACATTACCTTGCTGAAAACCACTTGTCATTTCCTTCTACTCCTCATTGGGTTCAACACTCCTACTTATAGAAAAGGCTACAATTGATCCCATATACTTGTAGGTAATCAAGGCTATTTTCTGGCGCCATTGCCGGGGAATGAAGCGCTTTTGGTAAGTGGAAATTGGTAAGGAAAAATTATTACTACGTGCTCAAATTTATTGTCACTTGTTACTATGGAAAACAATCTTTGAGGGGTTTGTTCGGGGTATCTTCACCTCAACCGGAGCCACAATTAGTTGACCTCAACCTACTGCACCTACTAAACATATTGAATATGAAATTCCTTTGGGTATGGTAGAACAACTGCTAGCTAATCCTTATGCAGGAGATGGAACCGAACATCCTGATATGCACTTGATATATGTGGATGAAATTTGTGGATTGTTTAAGCTTGCAATTTTACCCGGAGATGAAGCTAAAAAGAAGGTTTTCCCTTTATCTTTGAAGGGAAAGGCATTTACATGGTATAGGTTATGCGATGATATTGGATCTTGGAACAGGAACCAGTTGAAATTGGAATTCCATAAAAAAATTATCCTATGCATCTAGTTCATCGTGATCGGAATTACATATATATATAATTTTTGGCCTCGTCAAGGATAAAGTATAGCTCTATCTTGGGGGAGGCTTAAGTCAATGTTATATCCATGCCCCAATCATGAGCTCTCGAGACAAATGATTGTTTAGAATTTTTATGCTTGGCCTTCTCGTAATGATCAATCCATGCTCGATACTTCTTGTACTAGTTCTTTTATGAATAAGACTATTGAATTCTGATGGTATCTTTTAGGAAGAATTAAATGCAACTGTGAAGATTGGGAACTCGACGAAGGTAAAGAGTTAGGTATTGAGCCTAAGTTTGATTTTGTTAAATCTTTTATGAATACCGATGCTTTTCAAAAGTTTAGCATTAAGTATCACTACAAAAAAAATACACTTCCGTGATGATACGTGTTGGTCACAGTAGGTCACGTTTTCTGTCATGCATGTACATCCATGACGAATTTATGACAACTTCAAGATAGTCATACTTGTGCTGTCGTAGAAGTGTTCCATGACATTACCAAAATTATCATCATGGAAGTGTCCACTTCCATGACGACAAATGCCGCGTCATGGAAGTGCTTTCGTCAATGGTGACCGACATGTGGCATCCACCATAATGGCTTGCCGTTAAGCTATCAGGTCCGGTTTTGGATCCGATAACCCGCTAACAACCATGACCAATGCATATTTTCCATGTGTAAAATTCTCATTGGCCAGCATGATTAGAAGCAATACAAACTAGACATCATACAGAACACGCAACCACATATAACAGTTCCAAGTTAGAGCAAGCACCTGTGATGGTGGAGTAGGGGAGATGTATTCATCATGTACACGTATGTTCTAGAAACAGGAACACGCGTCATATTCACAAGCATTATTTGTAAAGTAAGGAGATGTAATTCAACAAAGTTAGAAGCAATAAAAACTAGACATCATATGCAACATGCCACCACATATAATAGTGCCAAATTAGAGCAAGCACCTATGATGGTGGAGCAGGGGAGATGTGCTCATCATCTACACAACTACGTTGACTGCCTAGCCTTGCGTTGTCTTGCGAATCTTGTTGGGAGGATGGCGGAGTAGAATCTGTAGAGACCCTCCGTTTCAGTTGCTCGGAAGGACCACCATCATCCAATGCCTTACCAATTTCCTTCCGCTTTATTAATTTTGCATTGTGAGGTCAAACCGACAAGAAAAAGGAATATAATTCGGTCTTCAGAACTCATTCATGCATGATACTGACGAACACTACTCTGATGAAAAGCAAAGTCATGATACAAGGATGGAATATGTACGAAAAACTGGACGGCTTGACATATTCACACCTATGATGTGGTAACTAAGCAGAAGGCGCTTCAACAAATTAGAAGCACTGCAAGCTAGACACCATATGGAAGGTGCAATCAATATCAGTCTGCCAAGTTAGAACTGTCTCGTAATAGGTGGCGTTCATCAAACTAGAAGCACTACATGCTAGAAATCATATTCAAGATGCAAACCAATATCACACTGCCAACTTAAAGGTGTCCCATCATAAGTGACTGATGTAGGATACACAAGAAGAGTAGTTTCATGTAAGAACATGGTGTGATAGACAAATATAGTATGTACCAAAAACAGGAAAGTGTGTCATATTCACACGTATCATGTATAATCTAAGCAGATGCAGTTTACACTAATTAGGAGCAATACAAGCTAGACACCATATGCAACATGCAACCAGATATCACACTGCCAAGTTAGAGCAATCACCTTGGATGGTGGAGTAGGGGAGCGGAGACTTGGACCTTGTAATGCACTAGTAGTACAAGGAGAATCCATACAGATGCTCCTTTATGTTGCTGCGGAGGACCACCATCATCACCTTCCTTACTCTTTTCCTTCCTCTTTCTTGATTTTGCCTTGTCAAGTCAAAACCACAATAAAAAGGAATAAAATTTGCTCTTCAGAACTCATTGATGCATGATACTAACGAACACTACTTTCATGTAAGGCAGCCGCATGATAGGAGGATGAATATGTATGAAAAACAGGATGGCATGACATATTGACATGTATGATGTATAAAGTGTAAACTAAGCACAAGGTGTTTGAACTTGTTAGAAGCAATCCAAGCTAGAAACCATATGAAAGATGAAACCAATATCACTCTGCCAAATTAAAAGGGTGGCCTAACAAATGTATTTGACCAAATTAGAATCAATACATAGCAACAAGCTAGAAATAATATGCAATATGAAACGAATAAAGGTGTCTCATCGTAAGTGATTGATTGAGGATACAGAAGAGCGGTAGTTTCATGTAAGAACATGGTTAACACATAGATGTAGTGTTTACCAAAAATAGGAAGGCATGTCATATTCACAGGTATAATGTGTAAACTAAGCAGATGCAATTTACCCTAATTAGAAGCATTACAAGCTAGACCATATGCAACATGCCACCACATATTACACTGCAAACTTAGAGCAAGCACCTGTGATGGTGGTGTAGGGGAAGTGCGGTCTTCAAGTACAGACCTGCGTTCAATATATTCATTTAGGCTTGCTGTTTCTTGAGAATCATGTGGAGAGGATGAAACTGCACTCTTTATAAGAGTAGCGCATCTCATACTAACCCACGGGCCTGACTGTCTCATCATAAGTGATGGATGTAGGATACACAAGAACAGTAGTTTGATGTAAGAACATGGTGTGATAGGCAGATGTAGTATGTACCAAAAATAGGAAGGCGTATCATATTCACATGTATAATGTGTAAGCTAAGGAGATGCAATTTAACAAATTAGGAGCAATACAAGCTAGGCACCATATGCAACATGCAACCAGATATCACACTGCAATGTTAGGGCAAGCACCTGGGGTTGTGGAGAAGGGGAGATGAGATTTGGAACTTGCACTGCAGTAGGAGTAGCAGGAGAATCCGCAGAGATCATCTGTTTCGGTTGCTCAGAGGACCACCATCATTTCGTGCCTTCGTCCTTTTAGAATTTTCCTTGTCAAGTAAACACACAAGAAAAAGGAATGAAATTCGAACTTCCAAATTCGATGATGCATGATACTGACGAACACAACTTTTATGTATGGCAACCACATTGTAGGAGGATGGAACATGTATGAAAAACACTAAGTAGAAGGCATTTCAACAAATTGGAAGCAGTGCAATCTAGACACCATAAGAAAGATCCAACCAAAATCACTCTACCAAGTTAGATGTGTCTCATTATAAGTGGCACTTCAACAAATTAGAGGCAATACATGTTTGAAATGATATGCAAGATGCAACCAATATTACACTGTCAACTTGAAGGTGTATCGTCATAAGTGATTGATGAGGGATACACAAGAAAAGCAGTTTGATGTAAGAACATGGTTAATAGAAAGACGTAGTATGTACCAAAAACATGAAGGCCATATTCACAGGTATAAAGTGTTAACTAAGCAGATGCAATTTACCCTAATTAGAAGCATTACAAGGTAGACACCATATGCAACATGCAACCACATATCACACTGCCATGTAAGAGCAAGCACCTGTCATGGTGGTGTGGGGGAATTACGGTCATCAACTAGAGATCTATGTGGTTGATAGACATATGTTTGATGTACGAACATGGTTAATAGACATATGTAGTATGTATCAAAAATAGGAAGGCATGTCATTATCAAAGGTATAATGTGTAAAGTAAGCAGATGCAATTTAACCAAATTGGAAGCAACACAAGCTAGAAACCATATGCAAGATGCAACAACATTTGACAGCACAAAGTTAACGCAAGCACCTGGGATGGTTGTGTGTGGCAATTGAGATCATCAACTGCAGAGCTATGTTTACTATCTCCATCTGCTGACACTGCACCCTTTAGAGCGCTGAAATGCTTAGTGCTTATCTTCAAATTACACTGGAGCGACTTCTGTATTTTCTTTTTTGTATTTATCAACACTGCGTTAGAGTCTGAAATAACCATGCATAAAAAACAATAGTATGAGTACGGGTGAAGTGTGTGCACAAGTAGTACAATGTCGAGGTAGCACATAGCAGGTCGGCGAGAAATAAATGACGGGAGACATATGATAGCTCTACAACATGCATGGCACACGAAATTACTACAGGATTCTATGAAAATAACAGTCGACTGAAAGCAAATAGGTCAGTCCATTTTTTTGCACCGTCAGATGTACAAAGAACGGGGAGATCGCCTTCATCTACCTCCAGCAAGTCAGTGTTGCGATCTTCCTCGAAACGCCAGCTACCACCAGCCCAGTACCCTGCCTCCACTCTCCCCTCGACCTTCCCACATAGACATGCTTGGAACTGCCCCCCGGCCATCCCTTCGAGCCCCGCCGACCTCCAGATCGGGCGCAAGCAACTCCAGCACCCCACACCCCTATGATAGACACCGATGGCTGCTTCCTTGGCGAACAGGCGGACTAGGTGCTCCGCAGGCCTAAGCGGGCGCTGCTTCTTTTAATTGCGGTTTGACTGACTCTCAATTGAAATGAAGGTGGGCTACTGACCTCTAGCAAAGGTGAAATAGTAAATGGGAGGAAACCTTGTGCATTTAGTATCATGAAGAAGATGCAGTAAGAAGTGCTCAACTAGTTTCTTTCGTGGGATGAATACAGTGTGAGCAAAGACGTAAGATTTGCACGAATTAGGGAAGAGGAGTATCTCTTTCTGCTGGCAGTGTTGTGTCCTCCTTCTGTTTTTCCAATTATCTTCTTGTGGTTCGCTGGAAACAAGAAGTTGTGGAGGATGGTGGAGCCTTGGACGAACCCATGGCCTAGTTGTTGAGTGTGGTGCGGTGGTCGTCTGTCGGCGGTGGGGAACCAGATCCGAGGTGGCGAACGACAGCATAGTGGGAACAGCTCCAGTGCGGTGGACGGTTGCGATAGAGGAGCGGCAGCATGAGGCACTGGACAGCGTGGTCGAACTGGTTCTGGTACGGCGCACGTCGGCATCAGTGTCGTGGAGGCAGCTCTACCTCGGCTTTAGCTGCTAAGTCCTTGAGGGCGTTGCGGTTGTGGTTGCGTTGGACGACGACGTCGGTCTACCGGCTCCGGCGTGATGGAGGAGGGCGGCGGTGGATTGGGCATTGTGGGGTGGAGGACGAAGGAGGTTGGGGTTTCACGGCTGGTGGAGAGGACGTTTTGGCGCCCACGGAGTATGAATGGGGAAACGGAGGGAGGGGGAACTAAGGGGGAACAATTTTCGGTTTGGGACGCGCTTGTTTGAAATTTGGGGAAAGTTACAAACTTTGCCCCCATCTAAAATTTCGGACATATTGCGGGTTGGGGGTAGGTCAGTAATCTCAGGTGTCCCAAATGGTGGGTGGGATAGATTTTGGCTGAGCGCATGGGTGTTTAGGCTCCCACGGCGTATGAATGCTTCTCAGAGGCGGTTGAGACTGGCGTCTTCATGAAGTTACAAACCTACCCCGGTCTAGACCTTTGGACATCGGGCCGATAGGCACGGGCCAGATTCAGGACAGTAATTTCCTACCATCAAACATTAGTCTCGCACTATTTCGGGTGACCAAAGGCTTATTTGGTGCTTCGTTCAATATTTGGGAGCAGAAGCATTAACGTTTTCGGTTCTCTTGAATTGAACTTTCAGGATTTGTCAAACTTCCCAAATCTTTACTCTTGAAAATCCTAAAGCTACGATTTTTTTTGGAATGGAGGGGGTACATTTGAATATACATTGTACACGAGTATATATTAAAGAATATGCAACTTACCTCAGTTCATGCATGGTTCCAAATATAATCTCCTTGGTTGCAGAAAAATAGTTAGACATGCGTATGAATATATAGCATGTTCAAAGCCACAACAAAGATTGATGCCCCCTTTTAGATCGGTTACAAATGCCATTATCTCAGGTTCAAATAGATGAATGCACTTCCTATGAATTCGAATCTTCGAAACCCCCTTTATGTTGAATTCAACATGTATTCTATTTCATAGCTAGCAATTTGGAATGTATCCATGTAAGTCACAAATGTATAAAGTGCTTCACACTAACAACATGGAGTGCACTAATTAATGTTTATATATGAATTGAAAAAGCAATGCATTGCCTGTATTTCAAACCGCTCTCACTCTATGGATCGATAATATGAAATAAACACATGCACATGCTAGAATTCAATAGAGTATGGGTGTCTGATAGACCGATTTTCGTTCATACGCAAATTGCAAAATTCATGATCTCATCAAAAAATAATAATGCCATTTATATTTTAATTTAATGCATAGAACCGCCTTTTACACGTAAATGCACTATGCCTCGGCCCGTTTCCACAAACGCGCTATATATCTCTCTATCTAACGCATAAGTGCACACACTTTATATGCATCGGCATTTCTCTTTCACACATGCTCACAATCTCTCCCGGGGTGTCGGGGTGTCTCACGCACACGCTCTCTCTATATCTCTTTCTCTCTTTCTGACTACTATGTACCACTCTTTTAACTAATCTCAGTTGGAAAACACTATTTCTCTCACATGCATATATACACATGCACGGTCACTACTAGCCCTCTATATGTACATATATGTGCCTACGTGTAT
>NC_057798.1:333153370-333155135 GCF_018294505.1 Triticum aestivum | reverse complement strand
TTGGTAGATATGATTCCATCAGATCATTCGGTAGGATATCCCTGACTATTAGGCTGGATGGTAATACGAGGCAAAGTTTTACCCTAGTTCGGACCCTTGCAGTTGAGGAAAAAGCCTACTCTTGGTATGGTATATTAGTGATAGGGTGTGTACAAAGTACACATGAATACCAGGCATTGTGCGTGTGTGTATACTATCGACGAACTAGCCCCCAAGCTTCTATAACATACTCGGGGCCTAGGGTTACAAATCATATATTGTCGGCATATCACCAGCGGGGATAGAGTCCTCCATGACTCTGGTAGCTTCGTGTTGTATGCCGAGTCCTCCACATGGGTCTTCGTATAATGTGTCTCGGTCCAACCTATGTGGCGTAGGATGGAACCGACCCATGAGTCCTCATGTTGACCCACCACAACTAGAAATGATGTGCCCACCCCAACTAGAAATGATGTGCCCACCACACCACACATGCAATCGGCCACTAAGAAAATAAGCATATACAATAGTACAATGTTATACATGAAAGTTAATTGCATGGTGCATCCAAAAATATTGGTTCTGCATTGTGAATGTTTATATTTTCTCCTAAAATATTAGTCACGGGAAAGTGAAATGAAGGGCACATCTCTCCTTGTCTCCACCGGACACCCCCTCTTTCTAAACCACTTTCACGTACGCACACAAACTATCTCTCGGCCCTCTAAAAGTACGCATGCCCATGACATATTCACGTGTGACGGTCACTATATTTCAAGCAAAAGCACTATACGGTCACTAGACTTCAGAATATGCTCATTACGATCACCGTATACTTTCTCGTGGTGATCATACGATATCTAGCTCACGACACGTCTCTGTATTTTGTTGATGACACCGACAGACTTTGTATTTGATGCGTGCTCCGTATTTTTTTGACGACACTTACGGTCATTGTATTTGAAGCGAAAGGATGATATGGTTACTGGACTTCAGAATAAGCTCATCACGGTTACCACATAAATTTTGTGGTGCTAACCAACCTGTGGTTGGATGGTTAGGAGGACAGTGGTTTCTCGAGCCCACCAGGGTTAAAGTCCTGGTGCTCGCATTTATCCTGGGTTAATTTTAGTATTTTTCGGCGATGTGCATTCAGTGGGAGGAGACGTTCCACTCGACTACAAGCCACCTATGGTTACTTCGTAAAATCTGAAGATCATATGCTGGCTCACTCTCTCGAAGGTGCTCATAGGGGTAGGGTCTGCGTGTGTGCGCTTATAGCAGTGAGTGCTTGCGTGTATATATGAGCCCTTGCATCTGTACCGTGTTAAAAAAACTACGTGTCGTGATTATACGGTCACTGGCTCACCCGTACAACTCAATCAATTGACTAGTCAAACGTTCCACGTGGCGCAACTAGTGTTGCACCATTGGGGCGTGTAACCATGGGGCCCACCTGTCAGCCCGTATATGAAAGAAAAAATGGTAGTTTGAGTAAGTACTGTGTTAATAAAATACATTTTAGGGTGATCATAAGGTCACTGCCTCACCATACAGCTCCGTAATTTGTTGATGACACGATCAATTGACCAGTCACACGGTCCACATTCAGCAGCGTACATTACCATAGGGCCCACCCGTCAGCGCATATATGAAAGACAAAAATGGTAATAAATTAGTGGTCGGTGGGGATTCAAAGTCGTGAGACCTCTGGTTGGCAGTCGCCGGCGGTGGGGGCGTGGTGATTGGGCAGTGGCATGGGGATCGCCGGAGAAAAATCTCAGCG
>NC_057798.1:333123732-333153074 GCF_018294505.1 Triticum aestivum | reverse complement strand
GTCGGGGCGGCGGCGGTCCGGCGGTGGGGAGTGGTTTCGGGGCGGGCGGGATGGCGTGGCGGCATGGGCTGGCCGCGGGCGGCAGGGGCCGGCGGTTCGGCCGGTGGTGGCTGGCGGCTCAAGGGGGTGGAGGTTGAAGACAAACTGCATGCCCTTGATTTCGTATCCAACGGCTGGAAAAGCTACTAACCAGAGATGAAAATGTCAGTCGACTGACGTGTAGCCTCACCCCGCACATACACATGCACGCATGCAACATACGCACACATGCAGGCGTGTAACACTGACACGTACACATAATGAACGAACGCACGCATGCAGGCGTGCAACACTTACACATACACATGCACTCATGAACACACGCACGTACGCACACATGCATGCAACACTGAAACGTACACATGCACACAGGCAACACTCGCATGCCTACATGCACACAGCACACGACGCAAGACACACGCTCAACCTATACGTGCATGACCCTTTGTTAAGGACATGGATTGTTACGGGTATTAATCAATCTTATTTGTGATAAGCAGAACATTGATGTTTGTAGCGGTCTTTATGAATCACAACGTATCGAACGGCCTATCAACGTATATATAAAAAATTTAAATTTCTATTACATTATATAGTAGTCTTATCTACATGAAATAGATGACGTCACACTCAATGAACAATAATCGATTTATGAAATGCCCGCTTCTGACCGCCCTGGCCCACCAAAAGTTCCTCTACCGTGCACTGCCTGCGTTGGATCACTGACATGCAGGCCTTATACCCAAAGAGCCCACATGTCAGTGGAAGAATGACGCAGTGTCGTACGTCAGAGTCGAGGGCGCCAGTCATTGCACGCCCGGCTGAACATGCCTCCTTGCCGCATTCAAACGCCTCCATGAAACCCGCCCGTGTGGAAGCCGAGAAACCCACTCTAGACACACGTCCGTTCATGACCGGGTGGGCATTAAACGCAATGCTGGCCGAACTCCTCCCATCCGCGGTCTATTTAATCTCCTAATTAAATGAGGCCAAACGCCGGCCAAGAATCGCACACCTCCGCCGCTCCCTTATCTCCTCCTTTACCATTTTGTCCACTCTTACAATGGCTTAGGAGGAGTAGTTGTCCCGCATCCAAGCCGGCTAGGTGGCCTGCCGAGCCTGCCGGATACAAGCTATGCATCTCGCTGATCCACCTCCCTCCCCCTCGCCCGACGGAGCCAGTTGCCTCCCCAAGCCGGTGCGCAGTTCAGCAACTTGCCGCTCTAGGCCAGCTCGACAAGCAGTGGCGCACGAGAGTCGTCGCTGCCGTTCATGCCGCCGCCTTGTACCGCGCCTCCCATGTCTGCGACTGTGTCCCCTGTTTCTGTGGCCGAGACTCCCATGCCGGCGGCCGCGCCATGCAAGCAGCGACAGAAGCCGGGTGCGCGAAGAGTGATGAGTTGGTGGCCAGCGCCTCCGCGTCCCCCGCCATCATCGAGGAGAAGTAGATGGGAGGCCACCGCCGCTTGGGTCCCATGAAGGCCACTGTTGAGGCGACGCTGGCGTGCACAGCAGGTGTCTTGCCGGATCCTTTTGTTGTGAGGACCTTCGTCGACCCTGCATGGGCTCCACGAAAGTGGAGAAGCTCCCTTCCACCATCATCTTGGGCATCAGCCAACGATATCAGTTGGGCAGTGGGGATGCGAGACGTCCTTTGCGCTGAAGCATATACCTCGAGGGCTCTCGGCAGTCCGATGATCATTCTGCCGGACATGAGGAACACAAATGGATCAGCAGGCAACCATTTATGCCAGGTATTATATACCTGTGCTGTCCAGAACTAGCACCGCGTAGTTCATTTGAATGTAATGAAATCCGTCATGTTTGTATGAAAATCCAGTATTATATATGATTTCTGTCATTGTTTATATGAAATACCGCCGTGTTTGCATGAATTTCGTCTGGTTGGTTGAGTTGTTGTCATAATGTGTACGGCTACGGTTGGATGACGTAATTTGCGGGTTGCGGGACGGTCTGCGGTTGACTCGGGCGGCGTGGTGGGACAAAAAAGCACAACTCATGCGAGCTCGTCTCCAACGTGCGCGCTGGAGGATGCATGAGCACCCGATCCATTCCTCGTTCATCGGTGGCAAAGGCACCAGTGGACAAAAGGGTCGCCAATATGTTGGCTACCCTAGGAAAGATCCAAACAGCCCATCTCAGCAGATTCAAATCCCTCATTCACCGTGAAATTTTGCCATGTGTTGTTTTTACGGACTAGCAAGATGCCCGTGCATTGCACGGAACATCAAGATGCATTTTTTTACAAAACACTTGTTGTGATTGACCCATGCAGGAGTAATCCCATGTGTAAAAACTAATGATATCTCAAGAATTTTATCAGAAAAATGGTATCTCAAGAATTTTATCGGAAAAATGGTATCTCAAGAAAGATGAGAGATAACGTGAGGAGGAGTTTGGCGTGGTGGTGACTGGTGGTCGGACTGGGCGGAGGCATGGGGATGGATGGCGCATTATGTCTAGGTTTGTATCTCTCTCAAACACACCCACGTAGGTGGGGGACGTGCATGAAAAGAAGAGGTGCACGCACAGTGCACGTACTCCCGTCTCTTTCCCAACCACACCCGCGCGGGTACATGGTGGAGCTCATTTCTCTACGAAAAGGCATCCCACGTGGTAATTTGACACATGTACTGTTTGTCCTCTTGATGGAGCATCGTCGACCGCGGGTGAACAAAGAAATTGCGACTTGACGCATTATGTTAAAAAAGAGGCAAACCATGTGGGGCCTACCTTAGAGGCAAGGCTCTATACAGTGGAGTACTTTTGATATGTCCCGTCAAATCAAAGAACGAGGAGAAGCTTTCTTAGTACGCCATCTCCCCCGCTCACGGGCGCGGTGGCTCACATGATGAGGTGAAGTTTGCTTACTAGTACTCTTTATCCCCGCAGCCTTGCCCATGCGCGCGCTGGCTCGCAGGACAGGGAGAAAATTTTACTACTCCCTCCATTTACTCCTCGTCCCTACCTTGGTTAGAGAGATTATCATATTGTTTGGAATATATGTCCTTTAGTACTCCCTCCATTTACTTATACAAGTCCACCATAAAAAGTACATTTTGCATCTATACAAGGCCACAAATAGTAATCGAGACAAAAGTTACTACTCCCTCCTTTCCAGTTTATGGCTCAATTTCAAAATCTCTCCAACCAAGGTAGATAGTGAGTGGTGGACTTAATTTCCTAGTTTGAACAAGTAATTTGTGCGCTTGTTTTTCTCAAGAAGTTATGTTTACTAAGGCATTAATTAGAACGAATGCATGCATGACCACTAAATTTCCATGAACTTCTACATGCATTGGTAAGTTTTCTCTTGACACTTCTTGCATCGGGTGATTTAACACACCTCAAAATCCAACATGTAATGGTGCTACTACTACTAGTAGAATTGACACTTATAAAACGGAAAAAACAAATTTTTTAGATGAGCCCTATAAACCGGAAAGGAGGGAGTAGTAAGTAGTACTACCTCCATAATGGGTACGTACTCCGTAAAATCAGATTTTCCCAAAACTAAGTCGCTCAACCTTTATTTGCTTGTTTCCCTTCCTGCCTCCTTGCCTAGAACAGACTATGCCAAACTCCCCTGCCTGCCGCGCGGGAAAAGACCCGCCGTCGCATTTTTTTAGTTCGGGTTTGTATCAATGGATCGTACGAAGCAGCAAAAACCAAGCCGTGTCTTGTACTCCTCCATCGACGCTCGCTTTCATCAATTATGTACTTCCTCTCGCTGACATGTGGGACATATAGCAACCAGGTCGACGTGTCATGCACCAAATAACAGTGTAGAACAGTAGGGGGACGCACCCCAATCGTACCGCCCCAGTAGTAGTAATGATTAATGAGATGTCAATTCACAATGCCGCACCTTCCCAGATGGATGAAGAAACCATTATTTCACACTTCGCTTCGCCATCATCTCCATCAAGAAAACCACGTAGTATTGCTTCTGCCATTGTTCTGCCTTAAGAGGGACACGCGCATTGCCTTGGTACATCATGACACGTGGAACCGCATGACAGGCCATTCTCCCCCGCCCATCGCTCGGTAAAATCAGTTCATTTTTACTACTTCCTCCATATCAGTTTATGGGGCATGCACATCGTTCTAGGTTGAGAATTTAACTGGCTATATATGTGATGAACAGTTATGTTTAGAAACAACATCCATTTAAGAATCCAATGATATACTTTTTGTGACATAGTAACTCATATTTATTTAGTCAAGTGGATGACCTAGAACTACGTGCACACCCTATAAATCAAGACGGAGAGGGTAGTATAGTACGTATCTTATTAGATTAATATTGTCGAGATTCACCAAGGAGCAAAACCAAGTGGTAGGCCACTCCTGTCGTGTTGGCGTAGCAACTCAAGCAGGGTCAGCCCGCACACGAAATGGCAACACACTTAATAGGACCCCTTTGGCCGACATGTGGCTCGTCCACCATCTTGTTCCACGTGCGATGCACCAAATTACAGTTCGGTGCAGCGGTTGGACTTGGAGGCACCCCGGTCGTAGCGCCGCAGTAGTAGTAAATGAGCGATGTGGGGTCAAATTACAAAGCCCCACCTTTCCCGCATTAAGCTGGACGGACGAAGCAACCATCATTTCACTCTAGGGTGCAAGAGCATAAAGAAAAGAGAAAACCAATGATGCGTGCCGCAACTACCTAGGGCACCCTAGGGTAGGGGCATCCACTACAATTCCTTTTTTGAAATCGCCTTCACTACAAATCCGCTTCACCCTCATCCTCTTGAAGAAAACCGGTGATGCGTGCGGCGGTAGGGTTTGTAGGAGTACTACGGCGTGTAGGGTCACGTCGTAATAAACGGGAGAGGGATTGAGTTCGAGTCGATGCCCTAATATGTGTGGGCCGCTTGGTTTTATGGGAACGAGGCAGCATTTTGGGTTCGGGACTAGTGGAGATATACATACAAAAAATTGTGGATGTTGGTTCGACCTAAAGGCAATGATGCATGGGCCCTGCATTTTGATATACCCGCAGCCGCGTGAAATTTGCTACTCTACTCAAAACTAGTATGGTACACATGCATTGAATGCATGAGATTTGGAAACCAAATTATGAATAAATACACCTATAGCATGTAAAGCTTTGAGTCATATATGCATGATGTAGATGTTCGTTTAGTTCTTATAGTTCATCTCATTCAAAATCAATTAGTTTTATAAAAGTGTTAAGATTCATGGGGTTGTGCATTGTAAAGCATAAAGTAAAAACCAAATAATGGCAATTCATTTAGAAAAAAAAAGTTTGGGCAATTATGATACGGAAGATTCTAGAACAAAGGAGAAGTGCTTGTGTTTTTAGGTTTGTGCATTATGCTTAAGTTCAACCATGGAGTCTTCTAAATTGTACATGTGGCAGCATCTGGTGGAAGGTTGAAGATATCCAACGGCCAGTAGTGCTCGGATTTGCCATCTCTGCACAGTCCGATTAGCTTCATCCAGCGACCATCTTTCAAAGTTACTCGCACACTATATAGGTGTATAGATAATGCATAAAAGTTCCTCCAAAATCATCTATAACTAAAGAGAAAAAATGAATTGCAGTTAAAAGAATGACATTTCTAAAAAAATGTGAATGTGAACTACATACGTGTGCACGTGACCAGCACATACATTGTCAATAAAAAATTTAATGAAAGAAATAACTTATGAGTAACATGCACGCATTGATCATGTGGTGCGTGCATGCCTAGAGTACAAAAAAATGTCATTTATGACTTGCATGCATGACGTGTTCTTGTGCCATAGTTGCATGTGTTGGATAAAAACTACTAGAGGGTTAACTAGCTACTTAGGAATAGAAGATGTATACATGGAAGTTGTAGGGAAAGAGATGACATGGAGTATCTCAATTCCTATGAGTAGAGATTGGAAAAGAGATGTCATTTGGTTCACATCATAGAAACTTTTCTATTGAATCTAGAGATGACATGTATCCCAATTCCTACAAGGAGGGATTAGAAAAGAGATGTCATTTGGTTCACATCATAGGAACTTTTCTATTGAATATACGCTAATGTTTATTTTCCTTTGAAATTATGGGAGTATAGTAATCCATTCATATGAACCAAGTTGCTCTAAAGCTATAAAAATGATATCATGTTTATTCCTTTGAAATGTGAGTATATCAATCTATTCCTATGAACCAATTGGCTCTAAAGGAAAAAATCCTATAAAATCCATATCATATAGAGTTACTATGATATTCCTCCACACCAAAGGATGGTTGAAATTGCTGCAGGTGATACGATGATCTTTCTTTGTAGACTCCTCCCCCATCTTTATAGTTACCTCTCGAATATGAATGAAATGATATATACTTGGTATTCTACATGTGCATTGTGGTACACGAAAACTCGGTAAAAGTTTGTGATGTTCAAATTTTCAATAAGGCTATATGCACTGCATTTTGGAACGGAGGGAGGAGCATATGACAGTTGCTAACACTCACGTGGAAGATTTGTGCGTAGGAGGAGTGGCTGTTATGTTAAATGACATGGCAGAACTGACACTGTCGGATGTCGATCTAACGGTTCTTACGGTGTTCGTTAGGAAAAGGCTTGTGGCGAATGTTTGCCGGATAATGATTTACGGACACATGCATTGCATTCATACGTGCCCCCTCTCTCTCACGCACACACGCACCCTCACGAGTCATGACTCTCCCGAGTCCTCTCGCACCAAATGTCTATCTGCAGGTAGACGTCACACACATATTTGTTCTTCACACCCTACCCTCAGAACTTCTAAAAAACAAAAGACGTCACGCACATTTTATTTTAGCTCACACGTCACCCACTTATACTATTACTCTTGTGGCGAATGTTCTTTGGGGATAATATATTGTACTCTCGCGAAGAGAAGCGGTGCACGCACCCACTAGTTCTCTCACACCCACTCGCGGGTACACATAGTAGCACATTTTTTTGAAGCTGGTACAACAAAATCACTCAACTATATATATAAGCAGGAGCCTTAGCGCTTGCTTTACTAGGGTTCCTCTCTTTCACTCTCTCATGCTCTCCAGATCTAAGCAAGACATAGGTGTCCACACTCTCTCTGTTTATACTCATGGCTGGTCACAAATCCGGCCGGACCACCTCGACCAGGGCAAGGGTGTAGGTGCATCGTTCACGCTATCGTCGGCGGTGAGGGAGGAGACCAACGGCTGCCCGTCCATCCCGATCGGCAACCGTGTCATTCTCTCTGAGAGAGCACCGGCTCGGGAGGGCCTCCGACCCCTTCTTCCTCCTACGGTATTGTGGCCAAGATGCGGCCTCCCGACACCGTCGTTGCCACATGCCGATGACCCTCAAGTATATATTCCTTCGAAACCTGCCTTGCTCTACTGCCCCAGCTCCCCACTTGGCTGCGTGTGGATCTTTTTCTACTTCCATCGGCTGTTCCAAATCCACCTAGACTTTTACTATTATTAGAGGTAAAGCTAGTTCATACAGTCGACTCTAAGTGTTGTTACAAAGAGGGAAGAAAGTGGGAAAGCTATAGCATGAATCTAGGACTTGGTTCTAAGAGGAAACGGGGGAAAGTGGTAGATAGTGGCTACCCAACCGGGCTCTTGGTTGAAAAGGCGAAGAATGCATGGTGGATGGCGAAGGGTGGGGGGAAGTGAACCTGTCTCTTGGTTGAAATATGAAAGAAAGTGAGGGGTGTTGGGGGACAACGCAAATGAGAATGAGCAGGTCTATATTTCATGTGCTCACATTGGAAAATGTCGCCGAGGAGATAAAAAATGGGACAAATGCAGAAATGCTGCCTGAGTGTTTGCCGCTCTCGGCAACCACATCTGCCTCACCACTTTATGCCCCTGCTGTCCCTACACCCATATCGCTACCGTTAATGTAAAATCACATGAAGCATTAAGCAATGCCACCTAATGTCACTATAAGTAATGGTCTAGTGTCGTCGATAAATTGAACCAATTCCACCACCATTTTATGAAGTGCTTCCGTCTTGCTTTATTTCCCATGAATTGTGTTTTTGCAGTTACACTTAAATCTCACACCGCTAACATTGCTTCATCCCAGTGGAACTGCACAAATTTGATTGCACATTTACGGACCATGTGCTACTCTCATGGCAGTAATAATAATGCTATTGTTCTGCATGTTAATCTAGTGGCAGTGTTGATGTGATGGTACTTACTTAAGGGCATTTTCATACAGTCAATCTAGTGCCAATTATAACACAATAAATTTTGCTGTTAATTATACGACACTGCAAATATCTCTCACTGTTTAAATAACTGTATTTCGTATTTGCACAAACAGGGATTTCGGTCTTCATATCGTTTCTATCTATGCAATCAAAAGTACACACCTTAGTTTTAGTACAACTTCACAAAATGAGATGGGTATTCCTAGCTGTTGTCCTCTAACCACCAGTGCTTCAGGTATTCCCACATTGGTAGTACTAGGTAGAATGACCAAAGCAATTTAAAAGAAGCTGATTCTTACGTTTTACTTCCTGATTGCAGTGCAGGGACGAGCGAAAACAACTGCATCCTAGTCTGAAATGCACTTTCTACCAGTTCATCCATGGACCGAGGACTAGCTGGTATAGCTGCACGGTAGTTTTGGGACAGGTGCGCAGACAAGAGGCATTGTGGTCTTCTTATTTCTGCAAATAGCGGTGCTTAAATTTAGAGGAATGCACAAGAATTTCAGCTTGTCAGTACACTGCATGGTTCAGTTCAACATTCCAGCTAAGAAAACAATTATAATTGGTTATTCTGGAATGAGAGAACCTAATCCTGGATGGTGGCAACAAGAAAAAACCAAAGTGAACTCTAGGAAATGTAAGCCTGTCGGGAGGCCCTTTGCTCAGAGAAGCCTTAATTGTTTTTTCCTGATTTGTAAACCTTCTCACAACTTTGTCTTTTACTGTGAACTAGTATATGTTTGTTATGTTCTATGAATCATTGAGATGTATAAAATTGCTTAAAATATGCTTTTCAAGTTTTTTATGAAGCCGAGTTTAATGTGAGTGTTCCACATGAACACTGGACTAGCGTGTGAACGTTTGGAATTTACATTGTGGCCTAAGTTAACTACATGAACCCCTGTAACAAGATACATAGTTGCTTATATGTCAGAAAACAGATTGTTGATTGTTAGCTGCTCGATATCCTAGTGTTCAAGTGAGTTGAGCCAATGTGCCGTGTTTTGCACAACTACTTACCAGTGGGTTAGCAGCAACATTGTTTACAAGTACTTATGTATACGTCGACGCATAGTTCTCGAACGAGTACTCTATTTCATCAAACACACACTGCTCGGATGATAAACCATGACAACTTATGTCTTACCATGCCATATTCATGAAAAAACTAGTGAGGACGCATCTGTTTCGGCAAGAATTATGATGGTTCTCACATGATTCACGGGCACACAAAAGTAGCAGAAGTTCCCATAGTGGATTCAAACAGAGTACTAGCCCAGAGGGCTTGATAACATGCAAGGTTCGGATAATTAGACAAAATCCAAACTACTATTAAACACTAGTTGGGGTAACTATGTCATTCCTCGATCTAATTTGGGATGGACACAAGACTGACCTTGCCATGAAGATCATCGAGGACGTCGGCAGCAGCTCAATACTGTGAACCTTCATGAAGATAACCTTGTGGCCTTGCCACTCATAAACTTGTTTGTGGAGGCATGCCACATCATCTTCCTGCGTAAGCTTGACAAGAATAGTATGCCTCACAAATGAAGGAGTAGCTTTGAAATTCTTATGCTTCAGTACACCCTGGACAACATGCCTGACAACAGTGAGGCTGGAATACAACTAGACATCAGTATAAGTGCAAATGGGTTCCAGGATCCAGCAGCCTAAGAACTTTGTTTTCCCAATGTGTATATTCAGGTCATCCGCCTCATAGCGAGTGACATGTACAACCACACAATCCTTGTCTGCATCAGGGCTCTAATTGAAACAGAAACAAATTTTGAATTACTTTCCAGTATAAGAAACACAAGTTATTTAAAGCACTATGTATAGCATGGCATCGAAGCTAATAAAAGTTTGCATTATTCATCACCACATACTTAGATGAAAAACCACAATCGAGATCAGCAAAGAAGAAAATCACCTTGGGCAGCTCAGCAGGGGGGGGGGACACATCCTCGAAGGAAGAAAACTGCTCCTGTAGTGCCACGGGGGCTATAACCTCAAACGGGGCGTTCACCATCTCAGTAGTGGCCGTGAGCGTACCTGCGGTCAGCTTGGTGGCTGCCTCAATTTTCTTGGAGCTCTCTGTCTCGTGGGGATCAGCCTCCCGCGATTGCTCCAATATCGGTAGAACTTTGCCTGGTTCTCCTTGGTCCATCACGAAACTGATGAATACTAGGAGATCACTGACAGGAAAACACAATCGCAATGACAAAGAAACTAAAAAGAGAGTGAGGATCGGTTACTGCTTTGCAAAAGTTTCTTTTTTCTCTGAATGAAAATATACCAACATCACGGATCCGCTTACCTTCCCTTTGTTTGGAGAGAAGAAAAGTGGTAGATGCGAATGTTGGCTTTCTTGAAGATGGTCAAGGAGAAGGCGATTCAGCAAAGAGTAAAATGATGGTTGCTTTTTCCGTCAAACTTAGACTGCGAGGAGGTGGGGTTTTGTGATATGACGGCTCGTTACTACCGTGCTACAAGTGGGGTGACTCTCCGCCTGCATACTGCCTTGTAATTTGGTGGATGGCAATTGGGCCCGCTCGCTGCATGGCCCGCATGTCGGTGAACAAAAATAAATGGCATTCAGTAGAGGGAGACATTTCGATGACCTAGAAGGAGCGAGAAGTGGTAGTGTATCCATTGTACTAGTAGTAATTGTTTTTCTGGGTAGCTGTAGAGTGTCTCCACTGTACTAGTAGTAATTGTTTCTCTGGGCCCAAGACAAAATAGCTCATCCACCCTAGTAAATAATAAAATCAATTCAAAAGCCCATATATTTACTTAATGAGAGGCACTACCCACACCCAGCACACCCCCCACCCCAAAAAAAACTTGGGTGCTCTTCTTCCTCCTCACTCCCACCCACCTCACGTCAGCTCGCTCCACTTGTACCCCCAAATTCCTCACCTCACTCCTACAGAAAACCCCAGCTCCCCTTCTTCCTCACTACTACACAAAAACCACAGCTCCCCTTCTTCTTCACTCGCACTATAACTAGGCTCGTCATTCGTTACTTGATACGTCTCCAACGTATCTATAATTTTTGATTGTTCCATGCTGTTATATTACCCATTTTGGATGTTTATGGGCTTTAATTTACACTTTTATATCATTTTTGGGACTAACCTACTAACTGGAGGCCTAGCCCGAATTGCCGTTTTTTTGCCTATTTCAGTGTTTCGAAAAAAAGGATTATCAAACGAAGTCCAAACGGAATGAAACCTTCCGGAGAGTTATTTTTGGAACAGAAGCAATCCAGGAGACTTGGAGTGCACGTAAGGGAAACAACGAGGAAGCCATGAGGCAGGGAGGTGCGCCCCACCCTTGTTGGCCCCTCATGGCTCCCCTGACCGACTTCTTTCGCCTATATATGTCCATATACCCTAAAAACATCGGGGAGCACCATAGATCGAGAGTTCCGCCGCCGCAAGCCTTTGTAGCCACCAAAACAAACTCAAGAGCCGGTTCCGGCACCCTGCCGAAGGGCGAATCCATCACCGGTGGGCATATTCATCATCCCGGTGCTCTCCATGACGAGGAGGGAGTAGTTCACCCTCGGGGCTGAGGGTATGTACTAGTAGCTATGTGTTTGATCTCTCTCTCTCATGTTCTTGAGGTGGTACGATCTTGATGTATTGCGAGCTTTGCTATTATAGTTGCATCTTATGATGTTTCTCCCCCTCTACTCTCTTGTGATGAATTGAGTTTTCCCCTTGAAGTTGTCTTGTCGGATTGAGTCTTTAAGGATTTGAGAACACTTGATGTATGTCGTGCCGTGCTTATCTGTGGTGACAATGGGATATTCACGTGATCTACTTGATTTATGTTTGGGTGATCAACTAGCGGGTTCAATGAACTTATGCATAGGGGTTGGGACACGTTTTCGTCTTGACTCTCCGGTAGAAACTTTGGGGCACTCTTTGAAGTACTTTGTGTTGGTTGAATAGAAGAATCTGAGATTGTGTTATGCATATCGTATAATCATGCCCACGGATACTTGAGGTGACAATGGATTATCTAGGTGACATTAGGGTTTTGGTTGATTTGTGTCTTAAGATGTTATTCTAGTACGAACTCTAGGATAGATCGAACGGAAAGAATAGCTTCATGTTATTTTACTACGGACTCTTGAATAGATCGATCAGAAAGGATAACTTTGAGGTGGTTTCGTACCCTACCATAATATCTTCGTTTGTTCTCTGCTATTAGTGACTTTTGAGTGACTCTTTGTTGCATGTTGAGGGATACTTATATGATCCAATTATGTTATTATTGTTGAGAGAACTTGCACTAGTGAAAGTATGAACCTTAGGCCTTGTTTCCTAGCATTGCAATACCATTTATGCTCACTTTTATCACTAGTTACCTTGCTGTTTTATATTTTCTGATTACTAATACTCATATCTACCATCAATATTGTACTTGTATCACCATCTCTTCGCCGAACTAGTGCACCTATACAATTTACCATTGTATTGGGTGTTGTCGGATATCGGGTTCCGGCAAAACCCTTAATGTTCGAACTCTAGGGTGAGCACGGAGATCTTCTCCCTATCGAAACACGCCCACAACCTCTCCGCAAATCTAAGCTAACACGATGAACAACACAAGAGACACAAGATTTATACAGGTTCGGGCCACCATTGTGGTGTAATACCCTACTCCTGTATGTGGTGTGGATTGCCTCTAGGGCTGATGATGAATAGTACAAGGGAAGAACAGCCTCGCAAGAGGTGTTCTTGTGGTGGTGGTCTACTTGCCAAGGATTCGATCGGGGTTCAGATGAGATGCCTCTCTACTGTGGTGGCTATCTCTATTTATAGAGTCCATGTTCCTCTTCCCAAATATTGAGCGGGAAGGGAGCCAACAACTGTCATTTTGAAAGGGAACAACTAGGACAAGCTATCCTGACTAAAGGTGGTCTTCGACTGCCAAAGGCACTGGTGGTGACGCCGTCTTGGGCTCCATGGTGACCTCCATCCTGCCGCTCTGCTGGTCTTGGTCTCGTTGCACCGATATGGAAACCTTTGCTTCATGCCTCGGTACTCCGCGCCTACGCTTGCCCCCTTTGCACGAAAGAGGAAACAAGGACACTGCAAAGGCTGGCAACCTCCTGGCGCCCGCCTGGTCCTGATCGTCATGGCATGCGTCATGAGCACCTCGCGAGGTACCCCTTGCCTTGATCTCTCCGCCTCCTCGTGAGCCTGCCTGGTGAGGCCGCCCCTGAGGAAGCCTTGTGTTGTCTGCCCCGCAAGGCTTGGCCCCTCGCGAGGGTCTTGAACTTGGGTTGATGAAGACATGCCGTACTGGGCCACTACAGAGCCATGCTGCCGGCCGCAGGTAGGCAAGTCTGGGGCCCCCGTTCCCAGAACACCGACAATAGGCCTCGGGCCCAAGGCGCGCTCGGACTTGGCTTAGCAGTGAAGCCAAAGGGCAAGTGCAGAGCACCGTGGGCCCCAACAGCCTGCAACCTTGGTCGCCGCGTGGCGGTTGATTGGACATGGGTGTCTCCTCTTCCCCACGTTGCCTCGGGAACTTCCCAATTTGACGAGTCCCTGCTGCATGCAAAAAGAGTCATCATTACCTGTGATCGTGGAGGCCGACGGTTGGCCTCCTCTAGACTATAAGTACAGAGAGGCGTGAGCCCCTTTTGCCCATCTCTTTTTGCTCCGCCTGCTTCTTCTCCCCTGCTCCTCCTCCATTCTTGACGCTAATGGCACCGATCCGCCGGTTCTCGGCGGAAGAGAAAGGAAAGGCCCCCCAGGAGGGGCCTAGCCCGCTCCCGCCGAAGAAACGTCCGGTCCCTCGTCGCCGCGCCGAGGTTGCGAGGCCGGAGATGACGAGGCCTTGGTGCGAACGGCCGCCTCCTGGGTTCCCGCTACCCTATATGCCCGGGCCCTGGAGAAGGGGACGACGAGCGCCGCCGCCCGCGCCGCCGACGAGGTCAACGAGCCATGGAGGTGCGCGCCGTCGCTCCTGGAGTCCATGCCGCGGACTCCTCTCGCGAGCTCCTGCTCCACGCCACGATGCCTCCAAGCACCTGGATCCGCATCCCTCCATCATTCGCCTTCGAGATGCCGCTGAGGGGGACGCTCAAGCTTTGGCTGCAGGATGCCGATTGTGGCGCTCCAGCGACCGGAGGAGAGGTTGAAGTCGTCGCTTCGGGGAAGGTCTTCATGACCCGGGGCTGGGGCGAGGTTGCCCGGGTCTGCTGAATAGGGGGTGCCTCGGGATTCACTTTGAATACGATGGCGCCTCCTTGATGCTCTTCAAGGTCTTCGACGCAGAAGGCCGCTGGCTGGAGTGCTGCCCCAGAGGAGGCAACCAGGGCATCGACGTGGCTAGGGCTGGGCCTGCCACCCGCTTTCCCAATAGCTCCACTAGCAGCAGCGGCAATGCTTGGGAGTCCATCGACTCTCCCGATCTCTTAGTGACTCCGGAGACGAGCGACGATAGCTACGTGCCCTTGAGCTCGTGTCATGCCCGGAGCAAGGCGGCTGCATCAGGCCACCGGCGCAGCTGATCTGGATGGGATTGGCGCCGGCCTCCCGTGGCCCATTATTGATGATGGCGTCGGCCATGGAGGCGCGTGTATTTAGGGCTCCTTAGGATTCGTGTCTCTTGTTCCCTGCGAGGAATCGAGAAAACACCCCGTGGGGGCATGTAAAGGGTCCGCGATGTCTTTTGTTGACATTATCCTTATTATGAAGCGGTGAAAATGCTTGTTCTGTCCCGGCTCGGTTCCTCCTTTCTAACCTTGCGATGACTTGGTGCTCTATGCTGACAGGTCCCGGTCCCCAGGCAGGCTTCAGCCATCGCTGGTATGCCAGGTCTTGATGCCGTGGTCAAGGCCAGGAGGTTAGCGGCCCGAGGTCCAGTAAGAGCCCCTGAGGCGCGATGCTCACGAGGTCCCCTTTAGCGCACAAGTAGCCGTCGAAAGGTGAGAAAGGAAGGCAACGTTGCCACCACAAAGCCGCATTAGGTGGAGATTTAGGGCCGCGTAGATTAGCTGTTCCAGGCGCAAAACTTATCTTGGAAGCATGGGATCGTTCCTTCGTGAGACGCCGGACTTGAGCGTCGGCAGCTGGGATGTAGCTGTGTTAGGCCCTCACGAGCATCCCCTCTCTTCCCCACACTCTCTAGTGCTCTACGTCCTCAGGTCCCGGCCCTCGAGCGGGCTCAGCCGCCGCTGGTATGCCAGGTCGCAATGCCGTGCACAAGGCCAGGGGGTGACGTCTAGAGAGCCAGTAAGAGCTCCTGAGTCGCGATCCTCAGGAACCCCCCTTTTAACGCGCAAGCAGATTGCGCGGGAAAGAAAGATGGAGCTCGTGGTGCCACCTGCTGTTGACCTCAGGAGGTTCCTCTAAAACAACACGAGAGAACTACGGGTTGCCATTATGATTGCCGGCCGGCCATTGGTTGCTCCGAAAGAGTGGTGAGGGCACTGAGGGCCTGGTGAGGGGACGCTTGCGAGGCTACCGCAGGCCAGAGTTCGACCACTCAGATTTGTCGATGTTGCAGGGACGGACCCATGCACAAGCGTCGTGCCATGGTAAGCAGCTCCGAAGGTAGGTGTCAATCGAGAAGGCGATAATCACAGGCAGGTTAAGCATGAAAGGAAAATCAACTTGGATAAAAGCAGGAGGGATACATGCCACTGGGTCAGGCCCGAGCGGCTTGGGGATGATGCAGCTCGAGGGGCTCCCCCAGCAAGGTAAACTAAAGAAATAAGCAAAAGGGATACATGCCGCAGGTACGGACCCACGCGACCTGGGAATGATGCAGCCCCGAGGGCTCTCCCAGCTAAAATGAACTCGAAAGATGTCACCTGACACCATTGTAGAGGGGGTGTCGGAGTAGCTGAAGATGCGCGGTGAAGAGACTGACCCTCACGAGCCACCGGAGCCCTGAGCCTCGGGAGGCTCTGGGGGTCCAAGCGGTTCCTCGAGGACCATCTCCATCTCTGCCAGGACCGCGTGGTGCCTGGCCTCCTGAGCCGCCAGAATGCTCAGCGGATGGTGCTCGTGAGTAGCAACCGCGTTCGGCAGGCAGAAAGGCACGCGAACGTAGCTGTGCGGCGGACCCTCGCAATGTCCCATGCGCGAATGCCAGAGGTGCTCTTGAGACGCGGTTCGGCTGAGCCCTGGGTAGTCGATGCAGACGCGCAGCCCACCATCCTTGCCTGGATGGGGAGCTACGCCAGGTAAACAGCGATCGTCGTGTATGAATCTTGATTCCTGCAGCTCCTGAGTGGTCTTGGAGATGAACTCCTGAGGGTTGAGCCTTCCTGGCCCCATGCCTTCCTGAGGGAAACGTGCTGCAAAGCACGCCTCCAGTGGTGCCCGAGCGCCTCCTCGTGATCTTTGCAAAGTATGAGGCCCTCCAAAAGAGAGCCCCTAAGCCCTGCCCGAGGAGGGCACCGGGCACGCCTCCCTATGTGATGGAGGGAGGCACCCTTGCACGGGCACGGATCCTGATGCGACACCTGCGGAGATGCCAACCTCTTAAGGCCTTGAGCTGCGCGATGTCTTCTTCTTCTTGGGAACTGCCTCAGGAGAGTTCTCGCTCTTGTTGTCTGGGTCCTTGATTGATGCAGCTTGGAAGGCGTGCTCGAGGGAGCACACCGCATCTTTCTCTTCGCAGGGGACTATGATGATTCCACCGCTTCCTGGCATCTTGAGGATATTGTAGCCATGGTGGGTCACCACCATGAACTTGGCCAGGGCTGGATACCCGAGGATGGCATTGTATGGCAGGCGAATGTGGGCAACATCGAAGTCGATGAGCTCGGTGTGGTAGTTGTCGCGCTGTCCGAACGTGATAGGGAGGCGGACCTGCCCTATCGGGGTAGTGGAGCCGTTAGTGACTCCCGAGAAAGGCTTGGTAGGCTGAAGTTGATCATATGGAACTTGTAGATTGTTGAGTGTTTTGACGGACAGGACGTTGAGCCCTGCGCCGCCGTCGATGAGGGTCCTTGTAACTTGCACGTTGCTGATGACTGGGGAATAGAGCATTGGGAGGACACCAGCTTTGGCCGCACACCTGAGTTGATCTACTGAGCTGAAAGTGATGGCACACGTGGAAGATCAGAGAGGGCACGTGGCCTTGAGCTTGGGGAGGACTTCATTCACCTCGCGAGCAAACTGCTTGAAGATGCGTTGAGAGGCTGGGGCCTGGGCGCCGCCCAGGATGCAAGCGATAGCACGTGGCTCCTGGAAGCCCCTAGCCCCCTCGTCCTGGTGGTGGTCATCATTCCTTCTTGGCGGTGGTGGCAGAGGAGGAAGGCCTGAGTTGCCCTGCGGGCGATCCTCGCGAGGCTGATCCCTCCAGGCTCCGTCGCGAGGCTGGTCCTGCCAGCGATCCTCGCGAGGTCGGTCACGCCACTCCTGGCAAGGGACTCGGTCGTCCCATCGTCCTCCACCTCTTCCTCCTCCTCGGCCGTAGCCCCGGTCGTTGTGCTCGCGGCGTCGACCGATGCGTCCTTCTCGAACAGCTCTGAGCTCCTGGCATTCGTTGGTGTTGTGGGTGTAGAGGTTGTGGTAGGCGCAGAATCGGTGGCCCTTGGACGACTCTGGCTGGTCCCTACCGTGCTTCATGTCTGGTTCTGCTGTGAGTACGGCTGCTCCTTTGCGCTTCACATCCTTAGCCTTGGCCTTCTTCACCTCTGGGTCAGCAGCTTGAAGCTCGAGGAGGGAGAGGCGTCCCTCCTCAGCTCTTGCGCACTTGGTCGCTAGGTTGAACAACTCCAGAGATGTGCACAGGTCATCATGGATGGTGAGCTCCTCCTTCATCTTGACGTCGCGGACCCAATCGTAGAACGCTGAGATGATGTCCTCCTCCGTCACCTTGGGAATCTTCAGGCAAGCGTTGTTGAAGCGCTGGATGTACTTCTGCAGGGTCTCTCCAGGCTGTTGCTTGATGCGGCGCAGGTCACCCACGACCGAAGGGCGGTCGCGATTGCCCTGGAAGTTGGCGATGAAACGGCTGCGCATCTCGTCCCAAGAGTATCGAGCCGGGAGGCAGGTTCAAGAGCCAGGTGCGTGCACCATCCCTTAGCGCCATGGGAAACTAGTTCGCCATGACCTTTTCGTCTCCATTAGCCGCCTCGATGCCCAACTCGTCGAGCTGCAGGAACTCCGCGGGGTCGACGGTGCCGTCTTATCGAGGGGGCAGGTCCGGCTTGAACTTGCCAGGCCAGGCGACGCTACGCAGCTCGGTGGTGAAGGCACGGCAACCTATTGTGTCCACCAGAGCCCTTTGCAAGCGTGGGGCTTGCTCTTGATGGTTCTCGCTCACCGCCGCCAGCGGCAGCGCGGGGTCATGGCATGCTGGTGCAGGGATGCGGTCTTGCCGCGCTGGAGCAGGGAGCACGTGAGCGCCATCTTGAGGCTGAGAGATTTCTTGGCAGCTACTTTCTTGTCGTGCGGGCGCTGGATACGGTGGGTCTCGTCCAGGGGCCATGCTCCTTGGAGCCAGGGCGCCTTCTTGGTGAGGAGGTAGCGGAGGCACCCCCTGTGCCGCATCCCCCATCCAGGACGGAGGGCGAGGCAGCGAGAGGGACGGCGCAGCAGAGCCCCCTGCGGCGTTGACGAGCTTGGTGATGCGAGCGAGCCACTCTTCATAGAGGTCGTCGACGGGGCGGTAGTACAGGAGCTCACATTCCAGGAGCAACGCGGCCTATGCGTCCGTGGGAGCGCGATGAGCGTGAGACGATGAACCAGCTGGAGTCAGCGACGGAGTGGCGGTGCGGCCTTCCCACTGCACCGAAGGGTACATGGAAGATGCTTGCTACTTGTTCCCCATCGGGCCGGTGGCGGCGTTGGCAGCAGGAGATGGAGAACGACGAGGAGGCCCACCGACGGGAGCCGTCTGGGCAACGCGGGCGGCGAGAGCAGCCCGGTGCTCGGCGCGAGCTCAGCGAGCGTCTGCCATGGATGCGATGAAGTGAAGGGGCGTTGATTAGCGGAGAAAAGATTTAGGCGCACCCCTACCTGGCGCGCCAAATGTCGGATATCGGGTTTCGGCAAAACCCTTAAGGTTTGAACTCTGGGGTGCGCACAGAGATCCTCTCCCTATCGAAACACACCCACAACCTCGTCGCGAATCTAAGCTAACACGATGAACAACACAAGAGACACAGGATTTGTACAGGTTCAGGCCACCATTGTGGTGTAGTACCCTACTCTTGTGTGTGGTGTGGATTGCCTCTAGGGCTGATGATGAACATTATAAGGGAAGAACAGCCTCACGAGAGGTGTTCTCCTGGTGGTGGTCTACTTGCCAAGGATTCGATCGGGGTTCAGATGGGATACCTCTCTACTGTGGTGGCTGTCTCTATTTATAGAGGCCCTGGTCCTCTTCCCAAATATTGAGCGGGAAGGGAGCCAACAACGGGCATTTTGAAAGGGGACAGCTAGTACAAGCTATCCTGACTAAAGGTGATCTTTGACTGCCAATGGCACTGGTGGTGACGCCGTCTTGGGCTCCATGGTGACCTCTGTCCTGCCGCTCTGCTGGTCTTGGTCTCGTTGCACTGATATGGAAACCTTTGCTTGATGCCTCGGTACTCCGCTCCTGCGCTTGCCCGCTTTGCACCAAAGAGGAAAGGAGGACACTGCGCAGGCGGGCGCCCACCTGGTCCTGGTCGTCATGGCTTGCGTCATGAGCACCTCGCGAGGTACCCCTTGCCTTGATCTGTCTGCCTCCTCACGAGCTTGCCTAGTGAGGTCGCCCCTGAGGAAGCCTTGTGTTGTCCGCCCTGCGTGGCTTGGCCCCTCGCGAGGGTCTTGAACTTGGGTTGATGAAGATGGGTCGTACTGGGCCACTGCTGAGCCACGCTGCAGGCCGCAGGCAGGCAAGTCTGGGGACCCCCATTCCCAGAACAGCGACAGGTGTGTTGGGGACACAAGAGACTCTTTGTTATTTGGTTGCAGGGTTGTTTGAGAGAGACCATCTTCATCCTATACCTCCCACGGATTGATAAACCTTAGGTCATCCATTTGAGGGAAATTTGCTACTGTCCTACAAACCTCTGCACTTGGAGGCCCAACAACGTCTACAAGAAGAAGGTTGTGTAGTAGACATCAAGCTCTTTTCTGGCGCCATTACCAGGGAGGTGAGTGCTTGAAGGTATATATTTAGATCTTGCAATCGAATCTTTTTGTTTCTTGTTTTATCACTAGTTTATTCTGTAAAAGAAAATTACAAAAAAATGGAATTAAGTTTGCCTCATACACTTCATCTTTTTAATATCTTTCGTGACAATGATGGAAAGGAAAATTGTGCTCAAGTGCTAGAAGAAGAAGTCTATAAAATGTTTGGTACTAAATCTTTGAATGATGAGCATGATTGCAACGTTGTTATTATGAACTCTTTGAATATCCATAGTACTAATGATAATTGCACTAGTTATGATGAAAATGTCTCTTATAAGCATGTCAATTTTTGTGGAGTGCATTGGGTTTGCAAGTACACACCAAATAGAGAAGATAGAATTTTCAAGATGCATAAACATTTAGAAACTAAATGGTTGCAAGAAAGGCTAGATGTGAGTGCTGAAAATTTAAAATATCTTTACCGTACTTGTGAACTTTGCAATGAACATGGTCATTTAAATCTCCGATGCAAATTGTTTCATGATCGAATCGTGTCCAAAAATTGTGATGACTTGATTTCCCTTGCGCATCATAATGAACTTAGTTTGCTTTTGGGTTATGAAGAAATGAAACATTTAACTAAGCATATTCCAAAATTTAATCTTGATAAATTACTTGATATTGATCTAGAGGAAATTTATATGTATTGTGCGGTGAATTGCATTGAAAATCCTTATATTGCCAATTACATAAAGAAAAGAAAGCAAATAGAAGATGATGAGAACACTAATGAAAGGGAAGAGACTTCCCAATATCCTCCTATTATTTCTTATGATGAATCAGGTAACGAGGAGGAGCCTTCTATTCAACCAATCTCATTAATAAGGAGCTCCAAAAAGAGTATTAAACCCACACATGACGTGAAGAAGAAAAATAAAAGACGGAGAAGCAAAGGTAGAAAGGTATCCCTCCCAAATGATGTTGCTCCTATTACTCATTGTGATGATGATAATTGCTATACTGTTGGTGCTATCCATACTATTAATGATGAGAGTGATTATGCTTATGATATGAAAAGGCCAAAGTTTGGGGATGATATGTTTGATGAGAATGACATGTTAGAGAATATATTTGCTGCAATTAATGTTTGTCCCAAGCTTGGGGATGCTACATTTAATGAAGATGATATTTTTAGCCTCCCAAGTTTTGATATGCAAAGTTGTTATGATGATAGCATGCCTCCTACCTATAATGATTATATCGATGAAAGTGGGTTTGGAAGAGTGTCAAATTTAGGAAGTAATGATCCCACTATTCTGGAGGATGTTGAATCTTATAATATTTATGAAAGTGGATTTGGATAGGTCATGTCTTTATTTAGTGATGAATCCACTATTTTGGAAGAGGTTTCAATTGATTATGATGAGAACAAAGTTGCTACTTATGATGATTATTCTGATGAAACTTATGCTACAAAAAGTAGTGATGATTATTTTATAAAGCTTGTCATGATTATGATTACCTTTTTTCTAAACATTACCCTTTTAATGTGGAAACAATTTATAGTATTCGAGTCTCTTATGATACTCCCACTATTCTGAATAAGAAGAATTTTGCTTATATGGAGAGTAGTAACTTTTCTATGCAAGTAGATCATGAAAAGAATGCTTTAGGTGCTGGTTATATTGTTGAATTCATTCATGATGCTACTGAAAATTACTATGAGGGAGGAATATATGCTTGTAGGAATTGCAATAATGTCAAGTTTCCTCTCTATGTGCTTAAAGTTTTGAAGTTATGCTTGTTTTCCCTTCCTATGCTAGTTGATTTTTGTTCCCCTAAGTTGTTTGCTCACAAAATCCCTATTCATAGGAAGTGGGTTAGGCTTAAATGTGCTAGTAATATGCTTCATGATGCTCTCTTTCTGTTTCAATTCTTATCGTTTATGCGAGCATCATTGAAATCATCATGCCTTAGCTAAAAGGCATTAAAGAAAAGCGCTTGTCGGGAGACAACCCAATATTTACCTTTACTATTTTTCGTGTGTTCACATAATTATGCTACTGTAGTAATCATGTTTTATAGCTTTTGTTTCAATAAATTACCAAGTAAGACATTTTGGATAGCTTACGGTGATAGTTGTGTTGATCCTGCTGAAAATCAGAAGCTTTTTCGCCCAGTAAATTAGTTTTGGTAATTCACAGAAACTTGATATTGATCTGATTCTTTTTGCTCTGGATTTGTCCACAAATTTCACATTATTTTGGTAGGATTTTTGGAGTTCCGGAAGTATACTTTTGATACAGATTAGTACAGACTGTTCTGTTTTTGACAAATTCTGTTTTCTATGTGTTGTTTGCTTATTTTGATGAATCTATGAGTAGTTTCTGAGGATATAAACCATAGAGAAGTTGGAATACAGTAGGTTTAACACCAATGTAAATAAATAATGAGTTCATTACAATACCTTATGTGGTGGTTTTTCTTTCTTGCACTAACGGAGCTTATGAGATTTCCTGTTGAGTTTTGTGTTGTGAAGTTTTCATGTTTTCTGTAAAGATTTGATGGACTATGGAATAAGGAGTGGCAAGAGCCTAAGCTTGGGGATGCCCATGGAACCCCAAGATATTCAGGGATAGCCAAAAGCCTAAGCTTGGGGATGCCCCAGAAGGCATCCCCTCCTTCGTCTTCGTTAACGGTAACTTTACTTGGACCAATATTTTTATTCACCACATGATATGTGTTTAGCTTGGAGCGTCTTGTATGATATTAGTGTTTGCTTTTTAGTTTACCACAATAATCCTTTCTTTACACATCTTTTGGGAGAGACACACATGATTTGGAATTTATTAGAATACTCTATGTGCTTCACTTATATATTTTGAGCTAGATAGTTTTCCTCTAGTGCTTCACTTATATCTTTTAGAGCACGGCGGTGGCTTTATTTTTTAGAAATTGTTGATCTCTCATGCTTCACTTATATTTTGTGAGTGTTTTAGAACAGCATGGTATTTGCTATGGTTCTAAAATTGGTCCTAGAATGATGGGCATCCAAGTTGGGTATAATAAAAACTATCATAGGAAGTGAATTGGATGTTATGATCAATTTGATGCTTGATAATTGTTTTGAGATATAGTGGTCGTGATATTAGAGTCATCCTTATTGGGTAATTTTGAATTTAAAGAGTACTTGTGTTGTAGTTGATAAGTCCCGTAGCATGCACGTATGGTAACCGTTGTGTAACAAATTTGAAACATGAGGTGTTCTTCGATTGTCATCCTTATGAGTAGCGGTCGAGGACGAGCGATGGTCTTTTCCTACCAATCTATCCCCCTAGGAACATGTGCGTAGTGCTTGGATTTTTATGAATTGTAGATTTTTGCGATAAGTATATGAGTTCTTTATGACTAATGTGAGTCCATGGATTTTACGCACTCTTACCCTTCCATCATTGCTAGCCTCTTCGGTACCGTGCATTGCCCTTTCTCACCTTGAGAGTTGGTGCAAACTTTGCTGGTGCATCCAAACTCTGTGATACGATACGCTCTATCACACATAAACCTCCTTATATCTTCCTCAAAACAGCCACATTACCTACCTATTATGGCATTTCCACAACCATTCCGAGATATATTGCCATGCAACTTTCCACCGTTTCGTTTATCATGACACGCATCATCACTGTCATATTGCCTTGCATGATCATGTAGTTGACATCGTATTTGTGGCAAAGCCACCTTCATAATTTTTCATACATGTCACTCTTGTTTCATTGCCCATCCCAGTACACCACCAGAGGCATTCATATAGAGTCATATCTTGTTCTAGTTTTGCGTTGTAATTCATGAGTTGTAAATAAATAGAAGTGTGATTATCATCATTATTAGAGCATTGTACCTTATAAAAAAGAAAAAAAAAGGAAAGGCCAAAAAGTAAAAAAAAAGGCCCAAAAAAATGAAAAAAAGGAAGAAAAGAAAAGAAATAAAAAGGGGACAATGTTACTATCCTTTTCCACACTTGTGCTTCAAAGTAGCACCATGTTCTTCATATAGACAGTCTCATATGTTGTCACTTTCATATACTACTCGTGGGAATTTTTTATTATGGAACTTGGCTTGTATATTCCAACAATGGGCTTCCTCAAAATGCCCTAGGTCTTTGTGAGCAAGCAAGTTGGATGCACACCCACTTAGTTTCTCCTGTTGAGCTTTCGTACATTTATAGCTCTAGTGCATCCATTGCATGGCAATCCCTACTCCTCATGTTGACATCAATTGATGGGCATCTCCATCGCCCGTTGATTATCCTCGTAAATGTGAGACTTTCTCCTTTTTTGTCTCCTCCACACAACCTGCATCATCATATTCTATTCCACCCATAGTGCTATATCCATGGCTCACGCTCATCTATAGCGTGAAAGTTGAAAAAAGTTTGAGATTACCTAAGTACGAAACAATTGCTTGGCTTGTCATCGGGGGTGTGCAAGATGAGAGCATTCTTGTGTGACTAAAATGGAGCATGACCAAACTTTATGATTTTGTAGGGATGAACCTTCTAATCCATGATATTTTGAGAAGACGTGATTGCTTTGTTAGTATGCTTGAAGTATTACTATTTCTTATGTCAATATGAACTTTTGTCTTGAATCATTTGGATCTCAACATTCATGCTACAATAAAGAAAATTACATTGAGAATTATGCTAGGTAGCATTCCACATAAAAATTTCTGTTTTTATCATTTACCTACTCGAGGACGAGCAGGGATTAAGCTTGGGATGCTTGGGGACTAACCTACTAACCGGAGGCCCAGCCCGAATTGCTGTTTTTTTTTGCCTATTTCAGTGTTTCAAAGAAAAGGATTATCAAACGGAGTCCAAACATAGTGAAACCTTCGAGAGAGTTATTTTTGGAACGGAAGCAATCCAAGAGACAAGTGCACGTAAGGGAAGCAATGTGGAAGCCACGAGGCAGGGGGCACACCCTACCCCCCTGAGCGCGCCCCCACCCTTGTGGGCCCCTCGTGGCTCCCCTGACCCACTTCTTTCGCCTATATATGTCCATATATCCTAAAAACATCGGGGAGCACCATAGATCGAGAGCTTCGCTGCCGCAAGCCTCTGTAGCCACCAAAAACCTCTTGGGAGCTTGTTCCGGCACCCTGCCGGAGGGGGAATCCATCACCGGTGGCCATATTCATCATCCCGGCGCTCTCCATGACGAGGAGGGAGTAGTTCACTCTCGGGGCTGAGGGTTTGTACCAGTAGCTATATGTTTGATCTCTCTCTCTCTCGTGTTCTTGAGGTGGTATGATCTTGATGTATCGCAATCTTTGCCATTATAGTTGGATCTTATGATGTTTCTCCCCCTCTACTCTCGTGTGATGAATTGAGTTTTCCCATTGAAGTTGTCTTGTCGGATTGAGTCTATAAGGATTTGAGAACACTTGATGTATGTCTTGTCGTGCTTATTTGTGGTGACAATGGGATATTCACGTGATCTACTTGATGTATGTTTTGGTGATCAACTTGTGGGTTCAATGAACTTATGCATAGGGGTTGGCACACGCTTTCATATTGACTCTCCGGTAGAAACTTTTGGCACTCTTTGAAGTAATTTGTGTTCGTTGAATAGATGAATCTGAGATTGTGTGATGCATATCATATAATCATGCCCACAGATACTTGAGGTGACAATGGAGTATCTAGGTGACATTAGGGTTTTGGTTGATTTGTGTCTTAAGGTGTTATTCTAGTATGAACTCTAGGATAGATCAAACAGAAAGAATAGCTTCATGTTATTTTACTACGGACTCTTGAATAGATCGATCAGAAAGGATAACTTTGAGGTGGTTTCATACCCTACCATAATCTCTTCATTTGTTCTTCGCTATTAGTGACTTTGGATTGACTCTTTGTTGCATGTTGAGGGATAGTTATATGATCCAATTATGTTATTATTGTTGAGAGAACTTGCACTAGTGAAAGTATGAACCTTAGGCCTTGTTTCCTAGCATTGCAATACCATTTATGCTCACTTTTATCATTAGTTACCTTGCTGTTTTTATATTTTCAGATTACAAATACTCATATCTACCATCCATATTGCACTTGTATCACCATCTCTTCGCCGAACTAGTGCACCTATACAATTTACCATTGTATTGGGTGTGTTGGGGACACAAGAGAGTCTTTGTTATTTGGTTGCAGGGTTCTTTCAGAGAGACCATCTTCATCCTGCGCCTCCCACGGATTGATAAACCTTAGGTCATCCACTTGAGGGAAATTTGCTACTGTCCTGCAAACCTCTGCACTTGGAGGCCCAACAACGTCTACAAGAAGAAGGTTGTGTAGTAGACATCATTACTCTGCTCAAATCCGTGAGCGCGACGCGATGCCCTCGAGGAAAATGGAGTCGGCTGACCCCAGCGCCAAGATGACGAGGCTCCCGCTAGCGGCGACGCCTGTTGTAGATCCCGAACCCGGCAAAATAGGGAGAAGCGGCAACCCCGCCCCCACCGGGTACCAGGGACACGTGGAATCTCGGGTGCACCACATCAGTGATCTCCCGGATGCCATCCTTAGGGAGATCATCTCGCTTCTCCCCACCAAGGATTGCTGCCACACCCAAGGCCTCTCTATTCGGTGGAGCCCTCTATGGCGCGCTATGCCCCTTAATCTCGACTGTCGTCAGCTATCTCTCTTCAATGATTTTGAAATCCCTAGAGCCATCATCTCCTCCCTCCAGGGCTCCGTTCAAAGCCTCTACATCCTGTCATGCTACCTGAGCAAGCATACCATGCTCTGCATGGTGGATGCCTGGTTGAAATCCCCTGAATCCAAAGAACTACAATTGCTTGAGTTCTGCTATTCCCCTGGAAATCACCTACCAGATACGGAACGTCGTGTACTTGTGCCCTCAGCACTGATGTCCATCTCGCGGTTTTACTCCTCTCTCCACACCGCCACCTTTGCACTGTGCTACCTACCAAACAATCTGGTACTAAACCTTCGACTCCCATTTCTCAAGAAACTTTCACTTGTGCGGGTTTGTATATCGGAGGCCTCATTGCACAACATCATCCACTCCAGTTGCCCTGCCCTGGAGTGCTTGGTGCTTGTTTTCACAGTTAGAATCGGTTATCTCCAAATAAAGTAGCCTAGCCTTGTAAGAATTGGAATTTATTTTGACGGAAGGCAGCTCATCATCCAAGATGACCCTTCACTTCAAAGGTTGATCCTTGATTCTAGTTAGTCACCATCGCAAATAACCATCCTCTCTGCGCCTAAACTGGAGACCTTGGGTGTAATACATGATCTCTATGCTCATTTCAATATGGTGCTTGGCTCCACAGTTCTCCAGGTACTTTATATTATCATCTACCCTTGTAACCATAAGCTACATTTTAAATTTCTACGCAAAAGTAATATATCATCTTGAAGTACACATTTTGTACTAATATTATGTTCTATGCTCAATGAAGAGTTTCTCCATGGATGGCCTATCAATGGTGCTGGATTCCGTCAAGATCTTATATATCCAAATGAATAGTTTTGATCTGAACAAGATTATTTGCTTGTTGCAATGCTTTCCATGTCTGGAGAAGTTGTATATAAGGTGATAATTTCACGCACATTGGAAGCCCGCATATAGTGTACTAGAATAAATCGTTCAGCTATTGCTCTTTCGACACTCTTTTTTTAGACCTTAAGTGTTTTCAATCTTCATGTCTATTTAGGCAACAGGAAGGGGTAAGAAAGTTATAACCGGGATTTTCTCACTTCCCATGACATTCGATTGAAGACAATAACGCTAGAACGATATGTAGCCAACCATGCAAACATTATATTTGTCACATTCTTCCTGCTAAATGCGAGGTTACTATTGTCCATCAGGCTTAAGTTTATCAGCAGCAAGGTTTTGATGGATGGGTATGTCGAAGAGCAAAAGAAGGAGTTTCATGTGGGCAAAAGAGCTTCTGAACGTGTCGGGCTTCTATTTACAACATATTGTGGTCATAATCCAGTAGATTTTACGACCCAGGATGTTCATTCTATGGACCTGACCTATCCATTTCACTATGACTGCCAAAAACAGTTTTGGAGTTAGATGTTGTTGCCCTTTTCAACCTGGGGTTTGTCTAAACCTGATGAACAATTAACCCTCATGCTTTTGTACAGTTTGTAAGCTGGAGTTAGATGTTCTTTCCCTTTTCAACTCTGTTGTGACTGTCATATTTTCTTTGAAACAAGGCAAATGGCTTGCCATTCGTTTAATTTAGAGTGTAATATTGTAAAAAATCCCAACCAAGGGAAATAACATCACTCTCGCCGGCTGCTTGATCTCACTGTGCATTACAGAAGCCAAGTGATTAGCCCCCACCAGCACCCACCAACTTATTTCGAACTAGCACATCAAATGGGCTGTAAATTTTCATAGGAAAGGTTGCATGACCGTGACAGATTTGGATTCCGACATTTGGGACCCACGAGGAAATAGCTTATCCAAGGTGGTGTCGACATACTAGCCAGTCAACAAACAATTCTGCCTAATAGCCGTTGGATTGACATCCAACATCTGTCGTGTATCTTCTATCTGTTGTCTTCTTCCTCCAACCGCCCAAACCAAACCACCCCGTCTGCTCCGCCTGCTTCCGCCTTCGATGGATGGCCGAGCCTCTGCTGCCCTACCGTACCCTCCAACGTTGGCCAGTCCCTCCCTCTATTCCCCAACATGTCATGTTATTCTCCCGCGATGTCAGCCCCAACACACACCCGCACCCGAACTAGTCAACCCTCGTACTCCCCTCCGCCTGCGACTAGACCGGCGAATCTTCCACGGCTCCTGTTCATTCCGCCTTGGTTCAGTCGCCGTGCGTAGTGCGCCTCCCTCTTGCGTTGTCAACGTCGTCAACAACCGAGAGGAACAAGGAGATGAATGTACATGGAGAGGATGACCGTACGAA
>NC_057798.1:333039398-333123299 GCF_018294505.1 Triticum aestivum | reverse complement strand
CGTTATTACAAGCCCACCCTCCAACATTGGCTAGTCCCTCCCTCTATTCCCCAACATGTCATTTTATTCTCCGGCGATGTCAGCCCCAACACGCACCCGCACCAGAACCAGTCAACCCTCGTACTCCCCTCTGCCTGCGACTAGACCGGCGAATCTTCCACGGCTCCTGTTCATTCCGCCTTGGTTCAGTCGCCGTGCGCAGTGCGCCTCCCTCTTGCATTGTCAACGTCGTCAACAACTGAGAGGAACAAGGAGATGAATGTACATGGAGAGGATGACCATACGACCCCACCAGCGTCATGGAAGTATGCAAGCAGGTGCCTCGTTATTACAAGCCCAAAAAATGGTTCCTCCTAATGGTTGGACATCTGGGGCTCACGATATTGTCAATGTAGTCAATAAAAGAGAGAATTACACTACGAGCGGCTGACACCAGGGACCCAGCAGGTCGCGCAGTTGTTATTTTTTTTGAGGAACACGCAGTTGTTATTAATAATAGTTTTAGCGATGGATCAGTGTAACAATGGGGCTGTGCGGGGGCTATGGCCCGTCTAGCCAGGGTTTTATTTATGTTTACCACATCATGAGCCCAGTTGTGTTTTTTTCTTGCTGAAAATGGCTAGCCCAGTTCTATTTTTTTAATGAAATACCCAAACGAGGCCTACTAGCTTTATCAGCCCTGCTGGGCTGCAAATCTTTCAAAACGAGGAGAGTTTCATTCGGTTTGCCCAGAAATGGGCTGTACATTTCGAAAACACATCAAACTAGTAATTAGTTTCAATTTTTTTCGTTACAAGATTTTAAATTCCATTGATTTTTATGCGTGGACAATTATTTGGATTTTATATTTATATAAATGATTTTTTCAAAATAGTTTGAATGTGACTCGATATTTCGAGATTAAAAATAGTTGACCGCACCGAAATATGCAAAATTTCGTATAATTTTTAACTGTGGCGACAATATTGGGTGTAATGCTAACAAAAAGAAGATGGGCTCCAAAAAAATTCTTATGAATTAGCAAATGGGCTGTAAATTATTAGAAATAATGGCAGATGGGTTGTATGTTGTTTTCCACAGATTTGAGGCTGACTTATGCACCCACTACAGGTTGGCGCATATGCTTTCCTAAAAAAAGGTTGACGCACACGCAATGCCGTGTCAACTTAGTCAACACACGAGAGCAGTGACTGTTGGATGTCCATCCAATGGCCGTCATGCTTCTTCCATCTTTGCTCTTCCTGCACCAGCCGCTCAAACAAGCACCGGCGGGACTGCCTGCTCCCTCCTCCGGCGACCGGCTATGCTGCCGCGCAGGCCTCACCGCCCCACTGTACTCCCATCGCTGGCCTAGCCATCCCTCTTCTCACCCACACCTGCTGTTATTCTCCGGTGAAGACAGACGAACCATTAAACCCTCGTACTCCCCTCCGCGTGGGAAACAACTGCCGAGTCTTCCCTGGCTCCGTGTCCTTCCCTTCCTAGGCCTCGCCATCGTCCACCGCCTTGGTGGTCTCGGTGCGGCATGGTCAACATGGGCAACGGACGACATCCATCGGTAGTGGACTATACATGGAGAGGCTGACAACTGTGTCCATGGCCGCACACAAAGAAATGCCTCCTTATTACATGCAAAATAATGATTCCTCCACCTGACAGCTAGGACCCACCGGAAGGGCCTCTGTATTTTGCGAAAAAATCGTCCCCCCCCCTGACAGGTCGGACCCACTAGCTATATCTTCGCACGCAAGGAAGTGCATCCTTATTACGCACAAAAAAATGAATACCCCCCTGCTAGTTGGGACCCAACATAGTGGGACGCTGACTTGTGGGCCTACTAAGTAGACGGGGACGGAGGCCTTCATCAACTTAGTCAATATGAATGATTCTAGCTCCAGTGGCCGTACGATGTCCATCCAACAGACGTAGTGCTTCTTCAACCTCTGTTATTCTTGCTCCAGCCGCCCAAACAACGCCGATCGTGCCGCATGCTCCTGCCTCCCGTGGCCGCCTGTGATGCCACGGAGGCCTCACCACCCCCTACTACTCCAACCACTGGCCAGGCCATCCACTCACCCACAACCCCTATTATTCAACGGCGATGGCAGCCTCACACCGAAGCTGAACCAATGAACCCTCGCAATCCTCTCTGCGTGGGCTTCCACTGCCGCATCTTCCTCGGCTCCGCGTCGTCCCCTTCTTAGGCCTCACTGTCATCCACCGCCCTGGTGCTCTCGGCGCGGTGTGGTCAGCATGTTCAAGGAACGACTTCCATCGGAAGAGTACTATACGTGGAGAGGCTGACAGCTAGTTCCATGGCAGCAGCAAGGAAGTGCCTCCTTATTACGTGCAAAATAATGATTCCTCCACCTGACAGCAGCGACCCACCGGACGGGCCACCGTATTTCGCAAAAAAATGTTCCCCCCTGATTGCTAGGGCCCACTAGCTACATCTTCGCAAGCAACGAAGTGCATCCATATTACAGGCAAAAAAATGAGTCACCCCATGACTGCTGTGACCCACCAGCTACATCTTTGCACGCAAGGAAGTGGCTGACAGTTGGGACCCACCTGGTAGAAGCTTACGTAGCATTGCCATTCTGATCGCGATCGTGTACGTACATACTGGTCGATGTAGAGGCGCACACGTATCGTAGTAAAAGTGTGTCAGATGTGGGGTTCCGACAAACCCTTAAGGTTCAAACTCTAGGGTGCGTGCGAAGATCTTCCCCAACCAATCCACATCCGAACGCCTCGCTAAGAATCTAAACTACGATGAACAACACGGGGGACACAAGATTTATACTGGTTCGGGCCACCGTTGTGGTGTAATACCCTACTCCAGTTTGTGGTGTGGTGGATTGCCTTAGGGGCTGATGATAAATAGTACAAGGGGAAGAACAACCTCGCAAGAGGCGTTCTTGGACTGGATGCTTGAGAGGGATTCTCTAAGCTCTCGTTGGATCTTGGTCCGGTCGGATCGCCTTCTACGATGGTGGCTATCCCTATTTATAGAGGCCTTGGCCCTCTTCCCAAATATTGAGCGGGAAGGGCACTAACAACAGCCATTTTGAAGGGGAACATCTAGTACAAGTTATCCTGACTAAAGTTGGTCTTCGGCTGCCAAAGGCACTAGTGATGACGCCGTCTTGGGCTCCACGGTGACCTCAATCCTGCCGCTCTGCTGGTCTTGGTGTCGTTGCACCGAAATGGTAACCTTTGCCTGATGCCTGGGTACTCCACGCCTGTGCTTACCCCCTTTGCACCAAAGAGGAAACAAGGACACTGTGCAGGCCGGCGCCCGCCTAGCGCCCGCCTGGTCTCGATCGTCATGGCTTGCGTCACGGGCACCTCGTGAGGTACCCTTGCCTTGATCTCTCTACCTCCTCACGAGCCTGCCTCGCGAGGCCGCTCCTGAGGAAGCCTTGCGTCGTCCGCCCCGCGAGGCATGGCCCCTCGCGAGGGTCTTGAGCTTGCGTTGATGAAGATGGGCCGTACTTGGCCACCACTTGAGCCACGCCGCAGGCCGCAGGAAGGCAAGTCTGGGGACCCCCATTCCCAGAATGCCGACAGTAGCCCCCGAGCCCAAGGCGCGCTCGGACTTGGCTTAGCGGAGAAGCGAAGGGGAAACTCCGGAGCGCCGCGGGCCCCAACAGCCTGCGGCCTTGGGCGCCGCGTGGCGGTTGATTGGACGTGGGCTTCTCTGCTTCCCCATGCTGCCTCGGCAACTGCCTGACTTGACAAGTCCCTACATGCAAAAATGAGTCATGATTACCTGCGATCGTGGAGGCCGACGGTTGGCCTCCTCTGGACTATAAGTACGGATGGGCGTGAGCCCCCGTAGTCCATCTCTTCTTGCTTCACTCCTTCTTCCTCGCTCCTCCTTCGACTTCATGCCGATCCGCCAGTTCTCAGCCGAGGAGAAAGGGAAGGCCCCCCGAGAGGGCCCCGACCCGCTTCCGCCGAAGAAGCGGCCGGTTCTCGGCCACCGTGACAAGGTCGCTCGGCAGGAGGCGTCGAGGCCTTGGTACGAGTGGCCACCGCCTGGGTTCCCGCTGCCTTTGTATGCCCGGGCTGAGGGCCCTAGGGAAGAAGACGCCGAGCAGCACCGCCTACGTCGCCGGCGACACCGACGAATCACGGCGGTGTGCGTCGTCGCCCCTGGAGTCCACACCAAGGGCTCCTCTCGTGAGCTCGTGCTTCATGCCGCCATGCCTCCAAGCTCCTGGATTCACCTTCCTCCCTCTTTCGCCTTCGAGATGTCGCCGACGGGGCCTCTTGAGCTCTGGCTGAAGCACGCCGACTACAGTACCCCTACGACCGGAACGGAGGTTGAGGTTGTCGCTCTGGGAAAAGGTCTACATGACCTGAGGCTGGGGTGAGATCGCCCGGTTCTGCTGAACAGGAGGTGCCCTGATGATTCATTTCGAATACGATGGCGCATCCTTGATGTTCTTCAAGGTCTTTGATGCGGAAGGATGCCGACTGGAGTGCTGCCCCAGGGAAGGCGGCTGGGGCATCGAAGTGACGAGGGCTGGGCCCGCCGCTCGCTTCCTTGGCAGCTCCTCTAGCAGCAGCGGAGACGCCGGAGGGACCAACGATTCTCCCGAGCTTCTCATGACTCCGGAGATGAGCGACGACAGCTACGAGCCCCCGAGGTCATGTTGTGCTTGGAGCAGAGCAGCCGCATCACGCTGCCGCCGCGGCTGATCTGGATGGGGTTGGCGCCGGCGTTTTGGTGGCACACTGTTGATGATGGCGTCGACCATGGAGGCACACATAGTTAGCGTCGCTTAGGGTTAACACCTTTTGTTCCCTATGAGGAATCAAGAAAACACCCCGTGGGGCCATGTAAAGCGCCTGCTATGTCTTTTGTTTATATCATCCTGATTATGGAGTGGTGCGAGATGCTTGTCCTGTCTCGGCTCGGTTCCCCCTTTCTAACCTCGCGAGGGCTTGGTGCTCTACGCTGACAGGTCCTGGTCCCCAGGCAGGCTTCAGCCATCGCTGGTATGCCAGGTCGCGATGCCGTGGTCAAGGCCAGGAGGTGAGCGGCCCGAGGTCCAGTCAGAGCCCCTGAGGCGCGATGCTCAGGAGGTCCCCTTTAGCGCTCAAGCAGCCTCCGCTGGACGAGAAAGGAAGGCAACACCGCCGTGACAGAGCCGCATTAGGTGAGGGTTCAGTGTCGCGTTGATTTAGCTTTTCCAGGAGCGTGACTTATCTCGGGAGCTTGGAGTCGTTCCTTAGAGAGGTGCTGGACCTGCGTGTCGCTAGGTCAGGCCCTCGTGAGCTTCTCCCCTCTTCCCTGCACTTTCCTTTGTGCTCTACGTCCTCAGGTCCCGGCCCTCGAGCAATCTCAGCCGCCGCTGGTATGCCAGGTCGCAATGCCGTGGGTCAAGGCCAGGGGGTGAGGGTTGGAGAGCCAGTAAGAGCCCCTGAGTCGTGATGCTCAGGCGCCCCCCTTTTAACGTGCGAGAGTGAGAGCTCACGACGCCCCCCGCATTATTCCTTAGGTGGAGCCTGTAAACCAACACGGGGAAAACAGGGACTGCCATTACGATTGCGGGCCAGCCATTGGTTGCTCCAAGTGCGAGAGTGAAGCGCTTCCAGCAGATAGTCCGGCGCTCGTGCGCAATGGAAGTCCTTGATACAGACAGCTCGCCCTCCCTAACGAGGGGCCGCCCGCCTGAGTCCGGAACCATCGAAGGTTCCGGAATTGTGTTCAGCCGAGAGCCCGGCTGGCCATGGCTCTCGTCGACACGATCCGCGGGGATCTTGAACCCCGCGTGTTCCACGTCTGGGACCCCGCCTTGGGGCGCCTCCAAAGTCACCTCCCCCTGCTCTGGGAACCTTTGGGACAACACCACTGTGTCATCTGCGGGTTGAGGAGTAGTGGTCGTCAGAAGCGAATTCATCTCCGAATTGCTCAGGGACCTGGAGGAAGATACCTCGGGGTGATCCCTGGCCGGACTGCACGTATGTTCGGCATTATAAATACAAAAACTATGAAGTGTAACAATGATGGAATGCGGACACTTACGATCGCACTAGGGGCTTCCCCCTGGGCAGCCACCCCTCCTTGCTGTGAGCGGCCGTGGCGGAATAGTCCGGAAGGGATCCCTTCCCTTTCTTGGACGCCCCAGCCTCCCCTCCCGGGGCAGCTTTCCTCTTCTTCTCCGCCCCAGTGTGGGGAGGTAGAATCTCTTCCTGATTCCCCCAGCCTCCGCGGGAGGAATCCGTCTCGTCGTCATCAGACGACAGGGGAATGACGGCCGTGCGCCGAGGGCCTTTTTCGGCCCCCCGGTCCGCTTCCCCGGGCCCCTCATCCTCTTCGGATGGGGCATCTTCTTCTTCTTCCTCCTCCCCTTCGTGGGAGGTGTCCGCCTCATCGTCTTCGCACGAGGCCTCCGGCACAACCTTACGCCGGAGACCCTTTCGGATCCCCGGGGCTTTCTTCTCGGTCTTCTTCTCTCGCACCTTGTATGGTGCCGGGACCAGCATCTCCGTCAGGAGAGCATTCACCGGGCCTTCTGGCAGCGGAGCTAGACAGTATACCTACCCCGCTGTCTCCACATAGTCCTGCAGCAAATATGCACAACTACTTAAAGCGCTCCCATGAATATATTGGGAAGAACTGGGTCCGGTGTCAGTCTGAGAACTCACCAGCTTAGGAGCCCGCGCGGCGTGAAGCCCACGATCCTCGGATGTGGGAGGAGGCACTTCGGAGGCCTTGAACATGACCTTCCATGCCCCTTTGTGTGTCATGTTGTATAGCTTCTGGAGCGTCTTGTGTTCGGTTGGGACGAACTGCAACAGATTGACTGCCCGCTTTTGGCACGGCAGGATCCGGCGAACGAGCATGACCTGGACCATGTTGACAAGCTTGATGTTCTTGTCCTTCATGATTTTGATGCATGTCTGGAGTCTGTCCAGCTCAGTGGAATCGCCCCAGGACAGGCCCTTCTTCTCCCAAGAGGTGAGCCGCATGGGGGCTCCAGATTGGAACTCGGGGGCCGCTGCGCAGTTGGCGCCGCACGGCTCGGTGATGTAGAACTACCCCGATTGCCATCCTTTTACGGTCTCCGCAAAGGAGCCGTCGAGCCATGTGACGTTGGGCATTCTGCCCACCATTGCCCCTCCGCACTCTGCTTGTTGGCCGCTCACAACCTTTGGCTTCACGCAGAAGGTTTGCAGCAATAGGCCGAAGTGAGGCCGGATGCTGAGGAAGGCCTCGCATACAACGATGAACGCCGAGATGTTGAGGACAAAGTTCAGGTCTAGATCATGGAAATCTAGCCCGTAGTAGAACATGAGCCCAGGACGAAGGGATGGAGTGGAAATCCCAGTCCACGGACGAAGTGGGCGACGAATACGACCCTCTCATGGGGTCCTGGGGTCGGAATGACCTGCCCGACATCTGGTAGACGGTCCGCTATGTCCACGGCCAAGTATCCGACCGTCCGAAGATTTGCGATGTGCTTCTCCAGGATGGTGGAGGCCACCCACTTGCCTCCTACTCCGGACATGTTTAGCTATGCGGAGAAGACTTGGGCTTGGGCGCTGGAGCTCGAGGGGGCAAGAGTGGGCAAAGGAGGAAGAAGGCATGCGTGAAAATGGGGAAATCTGAACCCTTTATAGAGGAGCCGAGAGCGGTGCGCCTCCCCACTTGCCCGTTGAGAATTTCTTGTTTCCCAAGCGCCACGATTAATGGCGTGGTGAGATTACCCATACCCGTAATTATGAGAATCATGTGATAAGGGGACACGATCTCTGCTTCGACAAGACGTGTCAAAGAAACCGCCTCGTAATATGCGCTGTAGCTGGTTGTGGGAAAACGGATCGAATAATGATCCGACCATAATAACATGTCACGTCATCAGAAAAAGTTGTCAGCAGATTGCATTTGTGAAATATCATTCTCTCCACGGTGGCATATGAAGATCATCTTGCAGATCCGAACACGGTCTACGTGTTCGATAACCACTTTGGAGTATTCGGAGGAGGAACCCGCCCTGCAATGCCGAAGACAATACTGTGCGCCGAACTCATAGTCATTGAAGCATGGTTCAGGGGCTACTGAGGGAGTCCTGGATTAGGGGGTATCCGGACAGCTGGACTGTGTACAACATCCGGACTATTGAAGCGTGGAGATACAAGACTCAAGACTTCGGCCCGTGTCTGGATGGGACTCTCGTTTGCGTGGAAGGCAAGCTTGGCGATCCGAATATTATATTTCCTTCCTTGTAACCGACTCCATGTAAACCCTAGCTCTCTCCGGTGTCTATATAAACCGGAGAGGTTGGTCCTTAGAAGGCCGACCACAATTACAATCATACCATCATAGGATAGCTCTTAGGGTTTAGCCTCTAGGATCTCGTGGTAGATCTACTCTTGTACTACCCATATCATCAATATTAATCAAGCAGGAAGTAGGGTTTTACCTCCATCGAGAGGGCTCGAACCTGGGTAAACATCTGTGTCCTTCGCTTCCTGTTACCATCAGCCTTGACGCACAGATCGGGACCCCCTACCCGAGATTCGCCGGTTTTGACACCGACAACGGGCGCCAGCCCATGTAGTCTCCTTGTTTTCTCTTTGGTGCTAAGGGGGCAAGCGCAGGCGTGGAGTACCGATGCATCAGGCAAAGGTTTCCATATGAGTGCAACAAGACCAAGACCAGCAGGACGGAAGGACGGAGGTCATCGTGGAGCCCAAGATGGTGTCACCACCAGCGCCTTTGACAGGCGAAGACCACCTTTAGTCAGGATAGCTTGTACTAGTTGTCCCCTTCAAATTGGTCGTTGTTGGATCCCTTCCCGCTCAATATTTGGGGAGTGGACCAGGTCCTCTATAAATAATGCTAGCCACCACAATAGGAGGGGACCGAAAACAAGAACAAGTAGAACACCACCGAAGCTCAAGAACACCTCTCCTCAGGAGGCTGTTCTTCCCTTGTACTATTCATCATCAGCCCGAGAGGCAATCCACCACCACCACACAGGAGTAGGGTATTACACCACAACGGTGGCCCGAACCTGTGTAAATCTTGTGTCTCTTATGTTGTGAGTTCATCGTGCTAAGCTTAGATATCGAGGCGAGGCTTGGGAGAGAGATTCGTTTGGGGGAAATCTTCGTGCGCACCCCAGTGTTCGAACCTCAAGGGTTTTACCGGAACCCTAAATCCGACATTTGGAGTGCCAGGTAGGGGTGCGCCGAAGTCTTCCTTCTGCTGATCCGCGTCCCATCGCTTCGTCCCATCCATGTCTGACGCCGCCGAGCCTGCACCGAGCGCCGGGCCGCTCTCGCCGCTAGCGTCGCCCAAACGGCTCCTGTCGGTGGACCTCCCCGTCGTTCTTCGTGGCCTGCCGCCAACGCTACCACCGGCCCGGTGGGGAACGAGCATCAAGCATCCTCGCTGCACCCCTCGATGTGGCGGGACGGCCGCACCGCCACTTCGTCGCTCACCCCACCAGGTTCATCATCCCACGCTCATCGCACCCCTACGGACGTGCAGGCTGCACTTCTTATTGCATGTGAGCTCCGTCGACGACCTCTACAAAGAATGGCTCGCTCGCATCACCGAGCGCGCCAGCGCCGCAGGAGGCTCTCCCGTGCCATCCCTCTCACTGCCTCGCCCTCCACCAGGCATGGGCGACGTGGCTCATGGAGCGCCTCCACCACCTCTGCCCCAACACGGTGCCCTGGCGCCAAGGCGGGCGGCCCCTGGGCGTGACCCACCACGTCTGGCCCGCGCGAGGAGAAGGAAGTTGTCAAGAAATCCCTCGGCCTCAAGAAGACACCCCCGTGCTCCCTGCATGGGCACGACAAGACCGCGTATTGCCTATGGCACCGGTGCGTGGGTTCCATGAAGAGCAAGCTCCGCGTCAGCAAAGAGCCCCGGTGACCACAGCAGGCGGCCGCACCTTCACCCCTGAGCTCTGTAGCATCGCCTGGCCGGGCAAGTTCAAGCCGGACCTGCCTCCTCGCTACGACGGCACCCCCGACCCCATGGAGTTCTTGCAGCTCTATGAGCTGAGCATCAAGCCGGCCAACAGCGACGAGAAAGTCAAGGCGAATTGGTTTGCCAGGGCGCTCAAGGACGGTGACCGCTTGTGGCTCCTGAACCTGGCTCGTGGCTCGGTCTCCTCCTGGGATGAGATGCGCAGCCGCTTCATCGCCAACTTCCAGGGCACTCGCGACTGCCCCCTCGCCGTGGGTGACCTGCGCTGCATCAAGGAGCAGACCGGGGAGACCCTGTAGAAGTACATCTAGCGCTTCAACAGCGTCCTCCTCAAGATCCTTAAGGTGACGGACGAGGCCATCAACTCAGCATTGTCTGATGGCATCCGTGACGTCAAGATGAAGGAGGAGCTCGCCATCCACGAGGAGTTGTGCACATCCCTAGAGCTGTTCAACCTAGCGACCAAGTGCGCAAGAGCTGAGGAGGGACGCCTCTCCCTCCTCGAGCTCCCAGCTGCCGACCTGGAAGAAAGTAAGACCAAGGCCAAGGACGTGAAGCGCAAGGGAGTAGCCGTGCTCGCGGCGGAGCCAGGCACGAAGCGCGGCAGGGACCAGCCGGAGTCGTCCAAGGGTAGCTGATCGTTCTGTGCCTACCACAACCTCCACACTCACAACACCAACGATTGCCAGGAGCTCAGGGCCATTCGAGAAGGACACTTCAATCGACGCCCCGAGTGCAACGATCGGGGCTACGGCCGAGGAGGAGGACATGGCGGAGGACGATGGGACGATCGTGGCCCTCGCCAGGAGTGGCGTAACCGACCTCATGAGGTTCGCTGGCAGGACCAGCCTCGCGAGGGTGCCTAGAGGGACCAACTGTCGGCGTTCCAGGAATGGGAGTCCCTAGACTTGCCTTCCTGCGGCCTGCGGCGTGGCTCACGGGGAGGCCTGGCATGGCCCATCTTCATCAGCACGAGCTCAAGACCCTCGCGAGGGGCCAAGCCTCGCGGGGCGGACGACAGGAAGCTTCCTCAGACACGGCCTCGTCAGGCTGGCTCGTGAGGAGGCGGAGAGATCAAGGCGGGGTACCTCACGAGGTGCCCATGACGCAAGCCATGACGACCAAGGGCGCCAGGCTGGCGCCAGGCTGCGCAATGTCCTCCCTTTCCTCTTTGGTGCAAAGGGAGGAAGCACAGGCGAGAGCATCAAGCAAAGGCATCCATTTCGGTGCAACAAGACCAAGACCAGCAGAACGGCAAGATGGAGGTCATCGTGGAGCCCAAGACAGCGTCACCACCAGAGCCTTTGGCAGGCGAGGACCGACTTTAGTCAGGATAAGTGTACTAGATGTTCCCCTTCAAAATGGCCAATTGTTGGCGCCCTTCCCGCTCAATATTTGGGAGGAGGCCCAGGGCCTTTGCCTATAAATAGGACTAGCCACCACAAGATAGAAAAAAGGGGATCCTCACCAAGAAACCAGTAGAAAGAGTGACTGAACTCCCCTTAGCGGTTCATCGCACCAGCCTAGAATAGACCCTCGCGAGGCTGTTCTCCCTTGTATTGTTCATCATCAGCCCAAGAGGCAATCCACCACACCACACACTGGAGTAGGGTATTACACCACAATGGTGGCCTGAACCAGTATAAACTCTGTGTCTTTTGTGTTGTTCCTTTGATTGCTTAGATCATAGCGAGGCGGTGAGGTGCAGGTAGGCAGAGGGTGAAATCTCCGCGCGCACCCCAGTGTTCGAATCTAGAGGGTCTGCCGGTACCCGAAATCCAACATTTGGCGCGCCAGGTAGGGGTGCACCGGAATTCGCCTTACCCCGCCATGTTCTTCACCGACCATCTCGTCCATGTCAGACACTTGTCGGGCCCGCGCCGAGCGCTGAGCCGTTCTCGCTTCCCGCGTCGCCCAGATGGCCCCCGTCGGCGGCCACCCCCGCCGTTCCCCGTCGCTTGCCGTCAACGCCGCCACCGGCCATGCGGGGAACGAGCAGCAAGCATCGTCCCATCGTCCATCCATGAGGCGAGACGGCCGCACTGCAACTCCCTTGCTCGCCCCGGCTGGTTCTTCATCCCCCGCGCCCCGCGCGGCCATGGAGGCTCGAGCGGCGCTCATCGCGGCGAACGAGCTCCTGCGCTACCGCCCAGTCGACGACGTCTATGAAGAGTGGCTCGACCGCGTCGCCGAGCTCGTCCGTGCCACAGAGGGCTCCCCCGTGCTGTCCTTCTTGCTGCACCGCGCCCCGCCCTGCGCGGGCGATGAAGCTCCGGGGGCGCCTCTACTGCCTCCCCCTCAAGAAGGCACCCTGGCCCCAAGGCGCGTGGCCCCTGGACGGAACCCACCCTGTCCGGCGCCAGCGCAGCAAGAGCGGAGCGGCCAAGAGGTTCCTCGCCCCCAAGAAGTTGCCCGAGTGCTCCCTGCTCCAGTCCGTCACGACCACGCTCTTGTCCCAGCGCGCCAAGACCCTACGTTGCTCCCAGCTGTAGTGCATGGGGGCCCGCAAGACCAAGCTCCTTCTCACCAGAGGCCTCCCATGCCCACGGCAGTATGTCGCGCCTTCGCCGCCAGGCTGCGCAGCATCGCATGGCCCTGCAAGTTCAAGCCCGACCTGCCTCCTCGCTACGACGGCACGGCCGACCCTGCGGAGTTCCTCCAGCTCTAGAAGCTGGGCATCGAAGCCGCCAACGGAGATGAGAAGGTCATGGTGAACTGGTTTCCCATGGCACTCAAGGACGGGGCCCGCACCTGGCTCCTGAACCTGGCGCCAGGAACGATCTCCTCCTGGGACGAGATGCGCACCCGTTTCATCACCAGCTTCCAAGGTACTCCCGACTGGCCACCTGCTGTGAGCGACATGCGCCACATCAAGCAGCAACCAGGGGAGACCCTGCAGAAGTACATCCAGCGCTTCAACAACGCACGACTCAAGATTCCCAAGGTGACCGAGGAGGCCATCATCTCAGCCTTCTCCGACGGCGTGCGCTACGTCAAGATGAAGGAGGAGCTGGCGATGCATGAAGATCTGTGCACTTCCTTGGAGCTGTTCAACTTGGCAACCAAGTGCGCCAGGGCTGAGGAAGGGCGCCTTTCCCTCCTCGAGCTGCCAGCTGCCGACCCAGAAGAGAAGAAATCCAAGGCCAAGGACGTGAAGCGCAAGGGGGCTACCGTGCTCGCGGCAGAACCAGACACAAAGCGGGGCAGAGATCATCCCAAGTCTTTCAAGGGCAGCCGGTACTGTGTGTACCACGACCTCCACACCCACAACACCAACGAATGCCAAGAGCTCCAAGCCGTGCGAGAAGGAAGGGTCGGCCGACGCCCCGACCGCAACGATCGCGGCTATGGCCGAGGAGGAGGAAGGAACACAGGACGCTAGGAAGACAGCGACCCTCGCCAAGGGTGGCGCGACCGACCTCGCAAGGATCGCTGGCAAGATCAACCTCGCGAGGGAGACTGGAGGGATCGGCCTCGCGAGGATCGCCCACAAGGAAATGTAGGCCTCCCTCCACTGCCGCCATAGCCAAGGAGAAATGAGAACCATCATCAGGACGAGGGGGTTGGGGGCTTCCAGGAGACGCGCGCGATCGCCTGCATCCTGGGTGGAGCTCAAGCCCAAGCCTCTCAACGCATCTTCAAGCAGTTCGCCTGCGAAGTGAATGCAGTCCTCCCCAAGCTTGAGGCCACGCACCCCCTCAGGTGGTCTGCATGTGCTATCACGTTCAGCTCAGCGGATCAGCTCAAGTGCGTGGCCACAGCCGGAGTCCTCCCAATGCTTTGCTCCCCAGTCATCAGCAGCGTGCAAGTCACCAGGACACTCATCGATGGCGGGGCAGGGCTCAACGTCCTGTCCGTAGAGACATTCAACAATCTCCAAGTGCCTTACGATCAGCTTCAGCCAACCAAGCCTTTCTTCGGAGTCACCGGTGGCTCCACAGTTCCAATTGGGCAGGTCCGCCTCCCTGTCACCTTCGGGGCGCGCAACAACTACCGCACCGAGCTCATCGACTTCGACGCCGCCCACATTTACCTGCCGTACAACGCCATCCTCGGCTACCCAACTCTCGCCAAGTTCATGGCCGTGACTCATCATGGCTACAACGTCCTCAAGATGCCAGGAAGCGGTGGAGTCATCACAGTGCCTTGTGAAGAAAGAGATGCGGTGTGCTCCCTGGAACGAGCTTTTCAGGCCGCATCACTTGAAGACCCAGATTGCGGGAGCGGGAGGCTCCGTGCGACCGCCCCCAAGAAGGAGAAGACATCGCCAGGCCCGACCCCTCAGGAGGCAGGCCCCTCATGGTCTGCGCCTGCTCAGGGGGTGCCTCCTTCGGTAGCATAGGGAGGCGCGCCCGATGCCCTCCTCAAGCAGGGCTCGGGGGCTCCCACCTGGAGGGCCACCGACCTTGCTAAGGTCACGAGGGAGGCGCTCGGGCACCACTTGGAGGCGTGTTTTAGAACACGTTTCCCTCAGGAAGGAGCCAAGCAAGGAGGGCCAAACCCTCATGAGTTCGTCAGTCGGATCACACAGGAGTTGCAGGAGTCAAGAGTCATGAGTGGCAACTGCCGCTTACCCACCGCAGCTCCCCATCCAGGTGAGGATGGCGGGCTGCGCGTCTGCATCGACATCCCAGGGCTCAACCGAGTCACCTCTCAGGAGCGCTTTTGGCCCTCACATGTGGGGTACTACAGTGGCCCACCCCACAGCTATGTTCGCATGCCCTACGATTTGCCGAACGCGGTTGTGGTGCGCCAGCGCCTCATAAGGAGCACCCTAGGGGAGCAGGAGGCCAGGCGTTCTGCAGTCCTGGCGGAGATGGAGATGGTTCGCGAGGAGCCACCAGCGCCTCCGGAGCCTCCCGAGGCTCCTAGGCCTGGGGGCTCGTGAAGATCGGCTCCCGCAGCCCGCTACGTCTGCTAGTTCAACACCCCTTCGTCGCCAACACTATCAAGTGACATATTTGAAGTTTCGTTTCCAGCTGGGAGCGCCCTCAGGGCTGCGTCATTCCCAGGCCACGTGGGTCCATCCCTACGGCGTGTATCCATTTTTCTCGTATTCTTAGCTTACTTTGTTGGGGGCGCCCCTCGGGCTGCATCATCCCCAAGTCGCTCGGGTCAGACCCAGCGACGTGTACCCTTCTTGCGTTTATTTTTGGGCCATGCATTCGACCCATCATGCTTGTTATTTGGTGCCTGTCCGTGGCACCTCTTCTTCCTTGATGTCGGCAGCTTGCGCGTTAAAGGGGGGGTACCTGACCATCGCGACCCAGGGCTCGTACCGGCTCTCCAACCCTCACCCTCTGGCTTTGCCCACGGCATCGCGCCCCAGCAAACCAGTGACTGCTGAGACTAGCTCGAGGGCCAGGACCCGAGGACGTAGAGCGTCAACATCTAACCAAGCTTGCGCGTTAAAGGGGGGTACCTGAGCATCGCAACTCAGGGCTCCTACCGGCTCTCCAGCCCTCACCCTCTTGCTTTGCCCATGGAATCGCGCTCCGGCAAACCAGCGACGACTGAGACTAGCTCGAGGGCCGGGACCCAGGGACGTAGAGCGTCGACATCTAACCAAGCTTGCGCTTTAAAGGGGGGGTACCTGAGCATCGCGACTCAGGGGTCCTACCGGCTCTCCAGCCCTCACCCTCTGTCTTTGTCCGCGGCATCGCGCCCTGGCAAACTAGCGACGACTGAGACTAGCTCGAGGGCCGGGACCCGAGGACGTAGAGCATCGGCATCTGGCCAAATTTGCAGGAACACATCACAAGTTAAGGCCCAGTGCCAGGCGCAACCCTCCTTGAGGTAGGGCCCCGTGAGTCCCGTGCTGTCTCACAGGTGCCCAGATACACCTCCTCATGCACTATCATGCCGGCCACATGTCAGGCGGGGCTGTACACACCCCGGGGGCTCCTCCCGGAGGAGAGCTCCCTCCCACGCACCAGTGGAAGCACCATGCTCCGCGCTGGCTGACGACACTGCCGAGGAGGGGCTATGCCCATACACATACGGAAGCGCTATTCTCCACGCTGGTGATAAACAACTGAGGGTGGCCCTTGGCCGCATCAACCTCAGGGAGCCCAGATCTCAGTGTCTAGTCTCATCACAACGCCTCCCCTCGGGAGTTTCGTGCGAGGGGGCTGGGCATGTGGGCTGCGCTGGGTCACGCCCAGACGTACGCCACCCAGCCAGGCCCCTCGGGCCTTGTTCGTTGCGCATCTCTCCCCGAGCGGAGCCAAGGTATGAAGGCCATTTGAGCGTCAAGGGGGACTCCTGAGCATCACGACTCAGGAGCCTAACTGGTCACGTAGCCCCTCACTCCTTAGTTCCAAAAGGCTAACGGCGGTTGCGGTATGCACGGGGCCGCGCTCTGCAGACGTAGAATGGTAGATTCACCCACACATCTCACCTCCCTACTTGCTGTTCATGCGCCAAGGGGGACTCCTGAGCATCACGACTCAGGAGCCTAACTTGTCACGTAGCCCCCACTCCTTGGTCTCGTCCTGGTTTTCGGTCGGGGCTAACGGCGGCTGAGGTATGCGCGGGGCCGGGCTCTGCCGGCGTAGAACATAAGCAAGTAGGAAGAGCGCAAATTTCAAGGAATTCAAAAGCAAATATTACAGTCCATAACTGTTATCACAACACCAACACAAGTTTAAAAGCCTCCCCGAGGCATGATGCATGTTGCAGAAGCTGAAAGCAGGACAGGAGCCACGACAGAGTCATTTGTTGGCGCGGAGCAGCGTGGAGCGGGTTCGCCTTATGGGGCCGCAGGACCGGCAGCACCTCGCTTCGGCTTGGTACTGAAGGCCCGGAACTTCGACAGCAGAGCCTCCGCATGACCCTTCACGGCCTCAGTAGCTGCAGCGACAAGCTCTCCGCTTGCTGGCTCCAGCAGGCTGTCAAGGTCGACGTTGGGCTCGCGAAGGTAGACGTGGGTAAGGACCCGTGTCAGCGCTGCAGAAGACATGACGCGCGTCTCGGCCTCAGCGGCAGGGCCAAGGCCAAGGGTGAAATCTTCAAGAGCACGGACCATGAAGGGGAGCAGCTTGGCGGGGCCGTCCTCGGTGCCGGCCAGCGGGCTTTCTAGGCCGCTGTCGTAGAGCGACTTCAGCAAGCCGCGAACCTTCACCTCCGTCTCCGTGAATGCCTCGGTGTCCTCGGCAAGGACCCGCGCCTTGCCGTCTAGCTCGGCCTTCCACGCTTCCAACTCCTGCTCCAGTGCGCCTAGGCGGTCACGACGCTTGTTAAGCTTGGCGTCTCGGTCCTTGATGGCCGCCTCGCGAGCCTTCAGGTCTTCTTCCTTCTCTTGGAGGATGCGGAATTCCTCGGCAAGCTGGCACCGCAGGCCCTGCAGTTTTCTCTCCAGCGCCTTGCAGCGACCTTGGGCATCAGCCGCCTCTCCCAAGGCGGCGTCTCGAGCGGCCTTTGCCCCAAGGACAGCCTGCTTCTCCTTGTCGCAATCCGTCTAGGCCTGAACCAGCACCGCTCGAATCGAAGCGTCATTGCGAATCCAGCCAGAAGCCAGCTCCAAGCGCCCGGCCACCAAGCGAGGGTCGGCGCCCAGAAGATCTTGCCGCAGCCGGTCCAGTTCGGCAGCGGCGCGATCCAGGACGGTGGAAGGAGTCGGAGAGACAGCAGTTGGTGGAGTAGGAGGAGAGGACGGCAGCGTAACCACAACATCCTGAGGCAGGACCTATTGCGCCCCAACAGCTGTGGCGATGGCATCAGGCAAGGATACTTCAGGAGTCGCTTGGGCCATGGGGGCTGAGCTCGCCCCAGCCAGCTCCACCAGGCTTCGCGAGGACGACCGGGTAGGAGAGGCCTGTGCCTTGTAGCCACCTTCTTTCGTGGGCAGAGGCGCTGCCCCGGATGGAGCCTCAGGAGCCCCCTTCAGTTTCTTCGCCGCAGGCGCCAGCCTAGCCAAGAGATACAGACATCAAGCCTCAATGACAAAGCAAGGAATAAAACAAGGATCAAGCACTTACTGGTCGCCGCTCGCGAGCTCGAGCAACCTCCGGCCATACTTGAAGCCCGAGAGCCGGCTGCTGGGATCAGCCTCGAGAGGCTCGGAAGCAGGAGGCACATCTGAGGATCGCCTCGGAGCCGGGGCAGACCCGAGGGGGACCAGCCCAGACCTGGCCTTCTCCGAGATCAGGGGCTAGCTCCCGCCGCCAAGCTCGTCATCATCCTTGTCGTCACTCTCGGGAGGCAGAGAGTGCGGGGCCTGCGCCGGGGGAGAGGCGCTCTCGACTCCCCGTCGGTAGCCTCACAGTCGGGCTCCCCTTCCCACTCCTCTTCTTCCCCCTCTTCGTTGGAGTCGCCGGAGGACATGTTCACCGTCGCCTGGGCCGCCGGGTCCTCGGGAGCATCCGTGGGCACGGGCCCGTCCCCATTGAAGACGGGTGTCGGTGTCAAAACCGGCGGATCTCGTGTAGGGGGTCCCGAACTGTGCATCTAGGCGGATGGTTACAGGAGACAAGGGACACAATGTTTTACCCAGGTTCGGGCCCTCTTGATGGAGGTAAAACCCTACGTCCTGCTTGATTGATATTGATGATGTGGGTATTACAAGGGTAGATCTGCCACGAGATCAAGTAGGCTAAACACTAGAAGCTAGCCTATGGTATGATTGTTGTTCGTCCTACAGACTAAACCATCCGGTTTATATAGACACCGGAGAGGGCTAGGGTTACACAGAGTCGGTTACAATGGTAGGAGATCTAAATATCCGTATTGCCAAGCTTGCCTTCCACGCCAAGGAAAGTCCCATCCAGATACGGGACGAAGTCTTCAATCTTGTATCTTCATAGTCTTGGAGTCCGGCCGATGATGATAGTTCGGCTATCCGGACACCCCCTAGTCCAAGACTCCCTCAGTAGCCCCTGAACCAGGATTTAATGACGACGAGTCCGGCGCGCATATTGCCTTCGGCGTTGCAAGGCGGGTTCCTCCTCCGAATAATTTATAGAAGATTGTGAACACCAGGATAGTGTCCGGCTCTGCAAAATAAATTCCACACACCACCGTAGAGAGAATAATATTTACACAAGTTCAATCTGCTGACGTATTTTGTGGCGTGATGTCACACCACAACCAAGCCTTTACTCGAATCGTTTTTATTATACCACCTCTGCGCGTCTAGCGAAGCGGTTTCCTTGGCACATCTTGTCGAAGCAGAGATCGTGTTCCCCTTATCCTAGGATTCTCATCAATATGGACATGGGTAACCCAACCGCGCCATTGATTGCGGCGCTTGGGAGATAAGCGAGTTTCATCAGGCTGGTGGGGACGCATGGTTTCATCCGCCCATATAAGGGGATAAAGATCTACCCTTTTACCTACGCCTTCTTCCTCCTTTGCCTATCGATCTCTGCGAACTCGAGCTCCAGCGTCAAAGTCCGCACATCACACCTCAACCTTCTCCAACTATGTCCGGAGCGGGAGGAAAGTGGATGGCCTCCTCCATTACGGAGGGGCACATCCAGAAGCTGCGCAGCGCCGGATACCTGTCCAGCGACATTGCGCACCGGCTCCCCAATGAGGGGGAGCTCATCCCCACCCCCAGGCCCCATGGGAGGGTAGTATTTCTTTCCCATTTCCTCCGCGGACTGGGCTTCCCACTCCATCCCTTTGTCCGGGGGCTCATGTTCTACTACGACCTGGATTTCTATGATCTGGCCCCGAATTTCACCCTCAATATCTCGGCGTTTATCATCGTGTGTGAGGCCTTCCTCTGCATTAAGCCCCGCTTCGGCTTGTGGCTCAAGACTTCAGTGTCAAGCCGAAGGTTGTGAAGGGCAGCCAAGCGGAGTGCGGAGGCGCCATGGTGGGCAAGATGCCCAATGTTACTTGGCTTGAGGGCACCTTCGTGGAAACCATTAAGGGGTGGCAATCGGGGTGGTTCTACATCTCCGAGCCGCGTGACCCTGAATGGGCAGCGGCCCCCAAATTCAGATCTGGCATCCCCATACGGCTCACCTCCTGGAAGGAGAGTGGCCGGATATGGGGCGATTTGGAGGAGCTGGCTGGATATCAAGCCTGCATCCAAAAGCTAGTGAAAAGGAAGCTCAAGCTTGTCAACATAGTCCAGGTCATGCTCATCCACCGGATTCTCCCGTGCCAGCAACGGGACTTCAATATGTGGGAGTTCGATCCGGCGCAGCACCAGACTTTGAGCGGCCTCTTCGACACTACGTACGAAGAGGCCTGGAGGGTGCTGTTTAGGGGCGCCGAGGTTCCCGCATCCGCCACCGAAGATCGCGGATTCAGCTCGCAGCATCCGGCTAGCGAGGTAAGCGATTTTGCCCTTTACGGGACGCTTGTTTTCCATAGTTTGACTCTATGCGGGATCGAAACTCCCTCTCCTTTGACAGGACTGGATGAAGAAGGCCGAGCAGACTATCTGTCCGGCCCCTTTGCCAGAAGACCCAGCGGATGCCCGCTTAACGGGGCTGCTGGCTCCGGCACCCCATGTGGTGCCGGAGAAGAAGGCCAAGAAGAAGGCCACGGGCACTCGAAAGAGTTCCCGTTTTCAGGTGTCATCGGATGATGTCACCGAGGCGGGCTCCTCCCACAAAGGCGAGGAGGAGAAGAAAGAGGCCTCTCCCCCAGTAGGGGGTGGGAAGAAAAGGAAGGCCTCCCCAACGAGGGAGGCCGAAGGGTCCAAGAAGGGAAGGACTCTTCCCCCGGACTGCTCTGCCCACGCCAGCGATGACGACGAGGATTGGCCTCCAAGGGCCAAGCCCCTGGCGAGATCGTAAGTATCCAGACTCCCGAATAACTTCATGATTTTTATTTTTGCCACATGGAGTCTTTCTAATGTCGCATACAACCCTGCAGTCCGCCCAAGGAGGATCTTCCCGCTTCGTCGAGCGGGTCCTTGGGTGCGTCGGATATGGATTCCCTTCCGACCGCCTCCTCCCCTCGTGATGCGGACAATGCCGAGGTGGGATCCCGGGAAGGGGCCCGCCAGGAGGAGGAGGCCCCGGAGGTGCCGCAGGGCAACCTCCCGGACTTTGCACCGGACTCCGCACCGGAACCTGTATTGGCTCCGGAGTTCGGTGGGCGGCCCCTTCGTAAGAAGGGCAAGACCGTGACGCTGGTGGCCTCCGTCCAACCGGAGGCACCGGATAGCTTGCTGGAGGCGCTCAAAGGCGCTTCCATTGAAGAGGAACACCACACCGTCATGGGTGCGGTGATTCAGAAGGTTCAACTTGCCAAGAGCGGGCTGACCGAAGCCTGCAACAGCCTTCTAACAGGCTTTGAGGTAAGAATTGTGATATGTGTAAAATAGTACCGCATAGACAGTTGCCCCTGATGCTCGGTTCGGTGTTCGGAAAGAAAAACTGGACTGAGGATCTAAAAAGATATACGCAAGAGTCATAATAATTATGTCAGTATGGGATTGCAGGCTGTGTTGCTGACCTCTACCGCACTGACTGCAGAGGTCAATACTTTGAAGCAAAGCCTCGAGCGGTGCGAGAACGAACTCGGCCATGCCAAGAAGCAGCTCGAGGACAAGGAAGGTGAGTAACACCTTATTAAAATTGTACCTTACAGAAAAGGATTTGGTTGCAAGAAAAATGACAAGGATATCGTGGGTATTGCAGGGGCCACGAACGAGGTGGCGACCCTGAAGGAGGCGCTGTCCGTGGCCGAACGTAATGCGGCCGTGGAGCGTACCGAGCGAGAGAAGCTAGGAGGCGCGGCTGGCGGAGGTACAGTAAGAGCTCCAGGATCTCGTGGAAAAACATGAGAGTTTGGAGCGCAACTCGAAGACTCGAGAGTCCGAGCTTGCATCGGCTCTTGAGAGTGCCAAAGCCACTAAGGCCGAAGCCTACAAGGCCCTCCAGGAAGTCGACGCGTTGAAGAAAATAGCGGCGGGTAAGGCATTTTTCATGCAGAGTAAGCATATGAGTGTGAATTACCTGTCACTTACCTGAATTCGGAGCTCTCCAGGATCGTTCGCAGATCTGCCACGCAGCATGTCCGATGCTGCCGCTTTCTACATGGCCGAGGAGGGGAGCTCGACGGAGAAGGTCTTCTGGTCTCAGTATGCTGAGGCCGGACATCCGGTGCCCCTTAGCGACCAGCTGAAGCAGCTGGTCGAGCTCCGCAAGGTGGCCGAAGAGGCCATGAAGGGCCTCATAGTTCGGCTGTGGCCTAAGGAGGCCATGCCTGGGAGCTACTTCGGCCTGGTGCGGCGGCTGGTGGATGCGTGTCCATGGGTTGAAGTCGTCAAGCACTCCGCCTGCATTGAAGGTGCCCGTCGGGCCCTTGCCCGTGCTAAGGTGCATTGGGGCAAGATGGATGCTCAGAAGCTTGTGACGGACGCGCCACCGCTGGGCAAGGAGTATCGCACGCCCGAGATGTATTATAAGAGTGTCCTGAAGGGTGCCCGCATTATTGCGGGTGAGTGCTCCAAAGATGTAATAATTGAGTAGACTCACATTTTGTTATCCTGTGCGCTGAAAACTTTGTTCATATGCGCTAAGCAACGCTTATTAATTTAAAATATTACCTTCTGTGCAGCTATTTATCAAATGTGAGAGATGGCAAGTCGTCGGCTTCAGCCCCCATGCCACGAGTTCTGGGGTGTTCGGGATAAATTTGAGCACTCTTGTTCCCATTTTTGGGTCCATCTAGGGAGGCGCTCAACACAACGAACAAGGCAACCGGACTTATAATGCTTGAACACTCTCACTTAGCCATAGAATTCTATAATTTTAAATTTTGGCAAAGCCCCTAGTGTTCGGAAGGCCGAATTTGGGGCGCTATCCACGCCTGGGCCGGACAAAGCCGGCTCCTCGCTCTAAGCGGCATAAGTCTTTAGGGACTCGCAAAAAACCTCTCGAACAGCGACCGGCGGATCTCGGGTAGGGGGTCCCGAACTGTGCGTCTAGGCGGATGGTAACAGGAGACAAGGGACACAATGTTTTACCCAGGTTCGGGCCCTCTTGATGGAGGTAAAACCCTACGTCCCGCTTGATTGATATTGATGATGTGGGTATTACAAGAGTAGATCTACCATGAGATCAAGGAGGCTAAACCCTAGAAGCTAGCCTATGGTATGATTGTTGTTCGTCCTACGGACTAAAGCCATCCGGTTTATATAGACACCGGAGAGGGCTAGGGTTACACAGAGTCGGTTACAATGGTAGGAGATCTACATATCCGTATTGCCAACCTTGCCTTCCACGCCAAGGAAAGTCCCATACGGACACGGGACGAAGTCTTCAATCTTGTATCTTCATAGTCTTGGAGTCCGGCTGTTGATGATAGTTCGGCTATCCGGACACCCCCTAGTCCAGGACTCCCTCAACGGGCATGGAGTCCACCACCTTCTCCGAATCATCTCGAAGAAACAGGGGCACAGGGGTGCCCTCCAGCCTTGCCATGTCTCCTCCGACCAAAGATTGCAGGACCGCAGCCAGGTCTTCGTCGGCCAAGACTGCGGGGCTCAGGCAGGGCCTCCACATCAGAAGCAAGTACTTACAAAGAGGGGGCACCTGGTGCTCCAGGAACTCCCTCATGAGCGACGCACCAGTCTGCTTCGCTGCCAACATGTTCCCCGGCCTCAGATCTGCGTCCATCTTCTCCAACACAGGCTTCGCGCGGGGGTACACGAGTTCCGCGCGAGACCAATCATCGGAGCTCGTGGGCGGCCCTGTGGGCAGAGTCAGCCGAGGGTGGATGTGCCCAGCATCTACCATGACCCACTTCCTCCTGAAGCCCTCAATCCTCTTCCTGGGCTTCGAGATGGCGTTTGTTGGAGCAATGGGCCACGGGTAGGCTAACCCGAGCCCCAGAACCTTTCAAAACATCGGGGCGGACTGCGCCCCTCAAGATCCCACGATGAAGAGCCGCCTCCTAGGAGTCGGCAGCAACTGTCCCTCACGGCCGAGTCCCAGGGACGGCTTCGAGATAAGTCGACTCTTAGGTGCCGGCTTCCAGATAAGCCGACTCTTAGCTGACGACTTCCAGAGAAGCCGGCTGTGGGAGTCGGCCCGCGACTCCAACCTCCTCATTCCTTCGCCATGATGGGCGGGGCGGAGTACGGTCGTAGCATGGCCGTCTCTACCCCGCTTACGAGGGGCTGGCATGGCTACAGAGCGCCGTATCGCTGGAGATCTCCATCGCGGCGCTGCACTATTGCCATGCCTGCCCTGACCTCAGCCCCCATGGGCGGCGCACTGTGCCCACGACGGCCTACCTGTACGGCCCAGAGACGGCGGGACCCGTCCGTCAGTAGGAGTACCGAAGGTAGCGAGAGCGCCACGAAGACGGCCCCGTGGGAGTCGGCCCCCTGGAGTCGGCCGACCCCTCCCACGGGCCCCGCACGCCATTAACCAGACAAGACGGGGAATGGCGACAGTGATCGCCCGCCAGATGGCGGCACTGTTGCCATGATCCCATGACCAAGCCAGCGTCATCAGAAGCACCGCTACAGTACCAGGCCTGTCAGCGGGGCCCGCCAGTCGGCGGGCCCTAGTAGTCGGCGGAGACGACGGCGGCCTGAGAGACAGACGGCTGGGACCCGCGCCCAGCAAGATTACCATTGTATCCCTGGGGGGAAGGCCTATATAAGCCCCCCGGGGCATCCATGCAAGGGGGATAGCTTCTCTAGGATTAGACCCGATCATATAGGAAGGAAGGAGCTAGCCTTGCCCTCTCCTACCTCCAGAAAACAGCTCCAGGAGCAACCTTGTATTCACTTTGCCATAGTGATCATGCGGAGACACCACAGAGCAGCAATAGCGGTGTTATCTCCTTGGAGAGCCCTGAAGCTGGGTAAGATCCGTCGGTGTGCATGTCTTCGCCTCATCCCGCTTCCGCGCACCGGTGACGTTCTACTCGCTCCCACCATGATAAGCCATCCGTTGGCATATGTCGTACCCAACCCCCAACATTTGGCGCCCACCACGGGGCGAGGTGCACCATCGTCCGGAGACCTGCTCTGGACGGGAACCCTTTTCCTCCCTGGTGAGCACAGCCAGCCCGACACGCCAGATGGAGTCAGCGCCGACGCGCTGCACGGCGCTGAGATCGCCTGCGCAGCCAGCTGCCTCGTCGAGCTTATCGGCGAGGTTTGCCTCTCCGATGAGCCTGCGTCCGATGCATGCACGAGCAGCCCCAAGAGCCTCCTCGCGGGTCTCCTCGACCAACTCCACGTTGCCGGCGAGCCTACCGTGGACCTGGAGTCCATAGGCTCCACCGACCCAATGCTGGTCGACTCCGACATCGCGTCGCTCGACGCGTTCCCCACCAACGTGGTGGTCTACGACGAGTCGCTCCCTTGCGTGGAGAGCGGGGGAAGCACCGTCACGGAGGTCCTCGTCCTCGATCACGGCAAGCGTTCCGGCGAAGGAGCTCATGATCCACTCGACGCGGCCCTGCAAGACCTGACCGCGCCGATTCAGGGAGACGCTGGTGCCGAGACGCTGGAGGCGCGCCACCTCTAGCTCGTCGAGGGCGCGAAGAAGCTGGCAAGCATGAGAAGCTTGTTAGAAGCCTACCAGCGTGAGATGGATCGTGCCGTGGGCGGCTCGCCGGCTCCGACTGGGCCCAGCCGCCTAGGCGCGGTCCGGCAACGCGGCGTGGCAATGGCCAAACTGTTTGGGGCCGATCGCCCTGTGTACGCCACACATGCGGAGAACATCCGCGCCGCCCAGGCGGCGGCGGACGAGCTCGACAACTTCGAAGGCGAAGAGCACCGCCTGATGACGGAGCGAGTTCAGCAGCTCCTCGACGCGGCGGCCGCGCAGAATGAAATCGGCTACCGCACGGAGGCGCCGCAGCGACAAAACGGCGACTTGCCTCCCCGTCGAGATCAAGGCGCGACGTCTCGGACACCAACAGGCGGTGTCCGCGGAAGAAAAGACAAGGATCCGGCTGTCAGCCACAGTCGGACTCGCATCACCATCGAGCGCGACCAAGACGGCCGCCCCAAAGCAGTGGAATGGCGGGACGACTATCTGCCTCCCCCTCCTCGCAGAGAAAGGCGAGTCTCCCCGCCACCCATAGAGCATCCGACTCTCGGCGAGCGCCTTGGCCGCCGAGGTGGAGTCGGAGAGAATGACGCCCACGACTAAATCGACCGACTCCATCGATCACTAGCGCTGGAAGAAGAACACGAGTTGGGTCCTCCCTGTTTCGGACCCCGCATCCGAGACGAGCCCTTCCCCAAGGGGTTCAGGCTCCCCCGAGATACACCCAAGTACACCGGCTCTGTGAAGCCGGAAGATTGGTTAGTTGACTACTCTACGGCCGTCAACATAGCGAACGGCAACAAGCGTGTTGCCGTCAAGTATGTTCCACTCATGCTCCAGGGCACGGCCCGGACATGGTTGAACAGCCTGAAGCCCCGTAGCATCAACAGTTGGGTCGACTTCACCGAAGCCTTTGTCCACAACTTCACGAGCACGTACAAGCAGCCTCCCAAGCCTCGCCAACTCTCCTTGTGCGTGCAAGGCCCCGACGAGTCCACTCGCGACTACCTCACGCGCTGGGCCGAGCTTCGGAACTCTTGCGAGGGCATGCACGAGGTGCAGGCTATCGAGTACTTTACTGCCGGGTGCAGAGAAGGCACCCTCCTCAAGCACAAGCTCCTCTACGACGAGCCGGAGACCCTCGACGAGCTGCTGGTCACAGCAGACAAGTACGCCACGGCCGACTCCTCCATGAAGGCGGAGATTCAAGTTAGTGCGACTGGCAAAGTAGCCCCTCAGGCTCCAAGAACTCCGACTGGGGACACCAGTCGGCGGTAGCAGCAAAGCAACCACAAGCGCAAAGCCCCACAGCCGGCTTCCAACAGCCGGCAAGTGGCGACAGTCGAAGACCAACAGCCGGAGGGGCAGCCTCTGACCAAGCGACAGAAAGGCGGCAAGTCCAACTGGTTGCCGGCCTTCTCCTACGAGCAGACTCTAGATGGCGCCTGCAAGTTCCACAGCGGCACGAAGCCGTCAAATCACACCACCCGGAAATGCCACTGGCTCACCAGAATCGCCAAGGGAGACGGCCTACTCCCTCCCCCGCCTGCTGGGCCACCGCCTCCACCGCCGCCCCAGTAGCCGGCTATCAGGCCAGTCGGCGCGATACAAGACGAGTTCCCAGATGAGCATGGAGCTTATGTGGTGTTCACCAGTGTGGCTGATAATAGACACGGCAGGCGGCTGCAGCAGCAAGAGGTGAATGCAGTCGTGTCAAGCACTCCAAAGTTCATGCACTGGTCCGAAAAGCCTATCAGTTGGAGCAGAGCTGATCACCCAGAGGTGATGCCGAATCCGGGCTCCTACGCCCTGGTCTTAGGCGCCATACTCGCCACAGATAGGCGGGCCGCTCGTTTCTCGCGAGTGCTGATAGACGGAGGCAGCAGTATCAACATCCTGTACAAGGATACCATGGAGAAGTTAGGAATCAAGCAAAGACAGCTTCAGAGCAGCCGGACTGTGTTCCGCGGCATTGTTCCCGGCCTTTCCTGCTTGCCAATCGGCAAAATCCTGATAGACGTCCTCTTTGAGGACAAAGATCATTTCCGCCGAGAGCCAGTTTGGTTTGAAGTGGTGGACCTCGAAAGCCCGTACCATGCGTTGCTTGGCCGACTTGCCTTGGCCAAATTCATGGCGGTCCCCCACTACGCCTACCTCAAGATGAAGATGTCGAGTTCCAAGGGGATTCTAACCGTAGCCGGCGACTACAAAAAGTCATCCGCTTGTGCGGCCGAAAGTAGTCGGCTGGCCGAGTCCTTGGTGATCACAGCTGAGAAGCTGCTTCTTGATCGGGTTGTGGCGATGGCCGGCAAGCAGCCTGAGATGTCGCCCGACCCCAAGGAGTCGGAAGCAGAAGGATCGTTCAAGCCGGCCAGAGAAACAAAGAAGATACCCTTGGACCCGGAGCACTCAGAAAGGTACACTGTCATGGGTACAAATGTTGACAGCAAAAAGGAAGGCGAGCTCATCGGTTTCCTCCGTGAGAATTGACACATCTTCGCATGGTCCCCTAAAGACATGCCAGGTGTACCGACGGAATTCACCGAGCACAAGTTACATGTCCGGTCTGATGTGAAGCCTGTCAGGCAGCCCTTGCGCCGCCTGTCAGAAGAGAAGAGAAGAGTTGTTGGAGAAGAGATAGCCCGGCTCCTGGCGGCCGGCTTCATTATGGAAGTGTTTTTCCCAGAGTGGCTAGCAAACCCAGTCCTGGTGCTAAAGAAGAACAAGCAGTGGCGGATGTGTATCGACTACACAAGCCTCAACAAAGCCTGCCCCAAGGATCCATTCACTCTGCCGAGAATTGATCAGGTGATAGACTCCACAACCGGATGCGAGCTGTTGAGTTTCTTAGATGCATATTCTGGATATCACCAGATCAAGCTGAACCCGGCTGACAGACTGAAGACCACCTTCATCACGCCGTTTGGTGCCTTCTGCTACCTGGCAATGATGTTCGGCTTGAGGAATGCCGGCGCCACCTTTTAGCGTTGCATGCAGAAATGCCTCCTCAAGAAACTCGGCAGAAATGCCCACGTCTACGTGGATGATGTGGTGGTGAAGACGGAAAAGCGTGGAACATTGTTGGAGGACCTCAAAGAAACCTTTAAGAATCTGCGCCGATTCCAGATCAAGCTCAACCCCGAGAAGTGCGTCTTCGGAGTACCAGCCGGCCAACTCCTTGGCTTCCTGGTCTCTGAACGCGGCATAGAGTGCAACCCTGTGAAGATCAAGGCCATCGAGAGGATGGAAGCACCCAGACGACTGCTAGATGTGCAAAAGTTCACCGGCTATTTGGCGTCCATCAGCCGATTCATCAGTCGGTTGGGCGAGAAGGCTCTCCCCTTATATCAGCTCATGAAGAAGACGACCTTTTTTGAGTGGAATCCCAAGGCGGACGAAGCTTTTCTCCAACTGAAGAAAATGTTGACTACGCCCCATGTGCTGGCGGCCCCGACTCCCAAAGAGCCCATGCTCCTATACATTGCCGCCACCAGCCGGGTAGTCAGCACAGTCATTGTAGTTGAGCGCATGGAGGAAGGCAAGGCGCTACCTATCCAGAGACCGGTATATTACCTGAGCGAAGTACTGTCGGCCTCCAAGCAGAACTACCCCCACTACCATAAGATGTTCTACGGTGTGCACTTTGCTGCCAAGAAATTGAAGCCTTACTTCTAGGAGCATCCAATCACTATGGTCTGCACAGCCCCACTTGCCAAGATCATCGGAAGCCGAGATGCTTCTGGCCGAGTGGACAAATGGGCCATCGATCTGGCTCCCTACACCATCTACTATCAGCCCCGCACCGCCATCAAATCGCAAGCACTGGTCGACTTCCTCGTCGACTGGGCCGAGACCCAGTACCTGCCGCCAGCGCCTGACTCCACCCATTGGCGGATGCATTTCGACAGCTCCAAGATGCGCACCGGCTTGGGAGCCGGCGTCGTCCTCACTTCCCCCAAAGGTGACAAGCTCAGATATGCGCTGCAGATCCATTTTGCCGCCTCCAACAACGTCGCTGAGTACGGGGCGCTCATTCACGGGCTCCGGCTTGCCAAAGAACTCGGCATTCACCGGATCCTGTGTTATGGCGACTCTGACTTGGTGGTCCAACAGTCATCTAGCGATTGGGACGCCAAGGATGCAAACATGGTGAGCTACCGCTTCCTTGTGCAGCAACTCAGCGGATACTTCGAGGGCTGCGAGTTCCTCCACGTGCCAAGGAATGACAACGACCAAGCAGACGCCTTGGCACGAATCGGCTCCACCTGCCAAGCAATACCATCCGGCGTCGCCCTTTGGCGCCTCCTCAAGCCGTCTGTCAAGCCTTCACCAGAATCAGACTCCATCTTTGTGCCGGCTCCACCCGAAGAAGTTGGATCCGACTCCAAGAGCGCTCCATTCGAAGCCTGCCCGGGGACTGTGGCGACCAATCCGATGACTCCAGAACTCGGCCCGGGGACTGCTCCAGTCGGCCCGGGGACTTCATCAATCCAGCAAGTTGCTGCGGACTGAAACCCGCCGCCTCCCAGCCCAGCCGCCCTCGTCCAAGTTGCAGTACTGGTAGTCAAAGAAATAGCAGCACCCTCATGGGCACAGCCCATCCTCAAGTTCCTGGTGAGCAACGAACTACCAATTGATGAAACCTTGGCTCACCAAGTACAACGCCGAGCGGCAGCCTACACCATAGTCAACAGAGAGTTGGTCAGGCGCAGCATCACTGGCGTCTACCAGCGTTGCGTCGAGCCAGAGCAAGGCCAAGCGATTCTCAGAGATATCCATCAGGGCGAGTGCGGCCACCATGCGGCTTCAAGAGCACTCGTCGCCAAAGCATTTCGACACGGTTTCTTCTAGCCGGCTGCCCTAGAAGAGGCCAAAGAATTGTTTCAAAAGTGCAAAGGGTGCCAGAAGTTCCGCTCCAAGCCACATCAACCGGCTTCGACACTCAAGAATATCCCCATTACCTAGCCCTTTGCGGTTTGGGGCCTGGATATGGTGGGACCATTCAAAACAGCCCGAGGCGGCCTAACTCACTTACTCGTCGCGGTGGACAAGTTCATCAAGTGGATAGAAGTAAAGCCCATCAAGAAGTTGAATGGTCCGACTGCGGTGACTTTCATCGCCGACATCACGACTCGGTATGGCATACCGCACAGCATCATCACCGACAATGGCACAAACTTTGCCAAAGGTGCCTTGGCCCATTTCTGCGCGACTCAGGGCATCTGACTGGACTTAGCGTCCGTTGCCCATCCGCAGTCAAACGACCAGGTAGTGCGAGCAAACGGCCTCATCCTGTCTGGCATCAAGCCTCGACTAGTCGAACCATTGGAGCGTTTGGCTGGTTGTTAGCTTGACGAGTTGCCAGCCGTCCTCTGGAGTCTGCGCACGACTCCAAAGAAGTCAACTGGCTTCACACCCTTCTTCCTCGTCTACGGTGCTGAAGCCGTCATCCCAACGGACATAGAGTTCGACTCTCTGCGAGTCACCATGTACACCAAGGAAGAAGTAGAAGAAGCACGTCAAGACGGTGCCGATCTGCTAGAAGAGGGCCGGCTGTTGGCACTCAGCCGGTCCAGCATCTACCAGCAGAGCCTGCGCCGATACTACAACAGGAAGGTCAGGCCGAGATCTTTCCAAGAGGGCGACCTTGTGCTCCGGTTGATCCAGCGAACAGCCGGCCAGCACAAGCTGTCGGCGCCTTGGGAAGGCCCCTTCATTATCAGCAAGGTGCTGGGAAATGACTCCTACTGCCTGATCGACGCTCAGAAGCCCCGAGCACGCAAGAGGGACGACTCCGGCAAAGAGACGGAGCACCCATGGAATGCAAACCTTCTCCGAAGATTTTACAGTTGATGAAGTATGTATCACGCTACCCTTTGTATTAAAGTACCAAGACTTCGGGGCCCCCGAGACGAGCTCGGGGACTACCCTTTTTTTTTATCTGTATGATAAGAATTATGTCTTTGAGTATATTACTCTTTGTTATGCTGCTTGGCACCGGGCTCGACTAGTCGGCCCGGGGACTCACCGCCTCGCGCTATGAAATGCTTCCCGCAGTCAGACAAGTAGTGTGTGGCTCCTAAGCCGTCTCCTGTCAGAAGCCGCAGCTCGCAGAGCGACTGTTTGGTAGGCAGGAGTAAGGAAGAACGGGCGCCCACACGAAAAATGGTTAAGGACCCAAAGCACAAACGTAGCCTAAGACGGCTTCCAGCCTCTCTCAAGCAAAAGTCGACTCATGAGTAGTCGGCTTGCCGCTTTCTTCTAGCCCCTCTTAAGTGAAGCCAACTCGTAAGTAGTTGGCTTACCGCTTTCTATCCGACTTGTTAAAAAGAGCCTAAAATGGCCAAGTACTTGCCTTCCCAATGTAGCCAAGCGTTTGATCCAGTGGCAGTCCGCAGAGCGGTTGTCCGACTGGAAAGGCAGCGACTAAGGGAAGGCACCAAAGGAAAAAGCCAAAAGAGCAATGAGCAAGGAAAGATAGAACTCGTATAAATATTTACATAACATAGGCCCTTGGCCGAATCTTCAAGTAGAAGTTCAAAGTACACCCCGCGGGTGGAATTGTTCGAATTAACAAAGTTCTTCAAAGACTACTAAGGCAGATAAAATGAAGGCAAAGACGGCAGCCTAGGAGGCGGCATTCGGGTTTGGAGGGTAGGAGGAGACGACGGTGTCAGGCGCCGGGGCGGCCGGCTGGGCAGTCTCGGCTTGATCGTCTCCGGCGGCAGCCGCCTTCTCTGAACGCGGCTCGTTGCTGGAGGCACGGTCGAGCTGAGGCTGGTCGCCCGTTCCGTATTCTGGCACCTCCGTCTCACCTTCGTCCTCTGCCTCGCCTTCCTCCTCGGTGCTGAAAGCAATCACCTCCGCCGAGTCCTCGTTGAAATCTGGGTTCATCCCGAACCACTCCGGCGGCGCCTCCCTGCCGTCTTCAGCCCGATCAGGCACGAAGATGTTGGTGTCGGCATACTCATCGATCGCCGCAGCACGATCGACGAGGGCGTCCTCCACAGCTACCAGCTCCGCCTGGGCCTCTGACCAGAACACGGCCAGACGGTCCAGGTCCAGCCCTGGATACCACGCCTTGACGAATTCCAAGGCACGGCGCGCTCCAGCCCGGGCCGAGGAACCCTTCCAAGCCTCAAGACGACCAGCTACGACCTCCAGCCAGTCGGCAGTCCAACTGGCAGTGCGCAGAACCGGCATGTCTGGCCACAGGCCGGCAATGGCCTGGGTGCCGGCACGCTGAAGCCGGCGCAGCATCCGATGGGCCTGCCGTAGACGAGCCTCGATGCTCAGAAGTTGCTCGTCAAGGGTGCGACGGGTGTTGGTGGCAATCTCCGCACCATCTGCCCTCCGCGCCTCGCGATCTGTCTCGATGGCCTGAGTGGCCACCTGCGAGTGGCCAGGGAAGAAGTCTACCAAGACAAAAAAAGAAGCAAGTCAGAATCAGGAGTCGCCTGACCCATAGTCCGCGGCTCAAAGAAAGTAAAGAAACTCACCGTCGATGATGTCCTCAATCTCATGGAAGCCGGAAGTCAGCTGTGCCTCCTTGTCGGTCCAGGAGGAGCGCTCGCTCTCGAACTCGGCCAGGAGCGCAGCCTATTTCTTCTCTGCCTCCTCCTGTGCCTTCTTGAGCAGCTCCTTTTGCGCCGCCAGCTGCACGGCCAGCAGATCACGCTTTGCGTCAAGCTTGCCGCACTCCTCCCCCTTGGCACGCAAGGTGGTGTTGGCCTCGCCCAGCTGCTGTTGAAGAGTGGTGTTGGCCTCTGAAGAATAAAAAAAGATGTTAAGTCGTCAACAAAGAAAGTCGCTGAGAAGATCCGGCCCAACTGCTCAGCAGTCGGCCCGAATCTCATGGACTACAGCCCGCGGGTGCGCCAGCGCGCCCCCGTGAAGAAGAAGGAAGACTCACTCTGACTATCTGACAAGTCGGCAGTCCGCTTGCTCAGCTCCTCAACATTGCGGTTGAAGGCAGTGACGCGGCGGTTGTGGTACTCCTGGAATAAGAATTTTTAGACGAAGATAAGTATCGGAACTCGCCAGAAGGAGTTCCGAGCCACCTGCTCAGCAGGCGGCCTGAAACTCGCGGACTACACCCAGTGGGAGCGCCGGCGCGCCCCCACAGAGAAGAACAAAGAAAAGCAAAGTCAAAAATGAAGCATACCCGGACGGCTACTCGTGACGCCAGATGCTTCTTGGTGCAGCTCTGGATGGCGTCGCCCTCAGCTCACAGCTTCGCCTGAACATCCAGAAGCGCCTCGTTCAGCGGGCCCGTGCCGCCTCCTCGCACCCACCCAACGGGCGCGGCGCTGGTCGTCTCAGCATCTGGATGGCCGAGTTGGCGGTGCCAGTCTCTAGCGGCCGTGGCGCTGAAGTCGCCTTCTCAAGACGGCGACGCGCTGGCGAGGCGACTTGAAGGAGCAGCTTCGCCACGGACTCGTCCTCAGTCGGCGGCACCGGCGGGCCTGCCGGCTATTTATCTTGCGCACCCCCAGACGGCGGCGGAGGCGGCGGTGGCGGAACGATCGTGTCCGACATGGAGGCCTCGCCGCTCTCCCTCTCCTTGACGGGGTTCTCACCGCTGGCTCCTCCAGTCTGCCCCGTGAACTCTGGGGGCGGCTGCGCGGAGTTCAGCGGGATGACGAGCAATGCCGACTGGAGGAGCGCCGCCTCCTCAGCTTGCCGCCTTGCCGCCATGGCGGCTTCGGCCTCATACGGCTTCCTCTTGGCGGAGGCAGCCGCCTTCTCGGTCTCCGCCTTCTCCAGACGGGCGGCTTCGTCCTCGTCGCGCTTCTCCCACGCGTTCCGCTCCGTCGCCTCCCGAAGGTCGGCGGCGGGATTTATCCGCCGAGTACTGGTGGAAGTCTCCGCCGACCCCATGACGGAGGCGGCGGCAACCCTCTCGAAGGTGAGGGGAGCCCTGAGGCGAAGAAAGCATGTAAAAGATTTGGACAAAAATCCACCAAGAGCAAAACAAGTCAAGAGCGATCGCCTCCTCCCTCTGGGTCACAGCGGCCTCCCCCTTGAGCTTGTTCGGCCGGCCGCGAAGAAAGCTCGGCCCGGCCCGGCGCCTATTCGCGCCGCCTTCACCACCCAAGCTGGCAGCGGAACTCGCGCTCGGCTGGCCGGCCCTTGATTGGTGGCATGGGGCGGCTTCCCCCTCGGCATCGTCATCAGGCCAGTCGGCAAAAGTGGCTGACGGCCTAAAGCCTCCTCCTCCTCCTCCTTCGGCATTGGCCTCCATCGCCGTGGCCCCCTAGTCCGGGTCGTTGATGTCGCTCTCCGCTCGATCCGGGACGAACTGGCGGGCCGAGCCCGCGGTGCCGACTGAAGGCTGAATGAGGGGGTTCTAACTCAAGAAAAACCAAAAAGATTAGAAGTCGGATTCGGCTGCAAAGAAGACAAAAGAAGAAGAAAGACGACTTACGACAGGCGGGGGGTTGGCACGCGAGTACGGCCCCTTGCCGAACTGCCAAGTCGCCGCGAGGTTACAGTTTGAGATATAGTTCACCATGTTCGCCACCTCCGCGTCGGGCATATCCTTGGAGCAGAGCCGACTCGGATCCCGGTGGCCGCTCATCTGACAGATCAGATGAGGTCGGCCTTGGAGCGGGAGGACTCGGCGCGCCACAAAGGCAGCTAGCAAGTCGGACCCGGTCAAGCCCTCTGACTGCGTCAGAACTCGGAGTCGCGCGACGGCTGCGGCACCAGCAGGGATCAGCGTCTTGACCCGATGGGACCAATTGGGGAGCCTCCCAGCCGGTGCGCCGGCTTCGAAAGGCGGCAGGTTGACCCAGTCGCCGTCTACGGCGACGTTCTTCAGATAGAAGTAAGAACGCTGCCACATCTTCACCGACTTGATCAGCAGGATGGCGGGAAACCGATTGTCGGCCACCGACCTCCGCATCCGATGAAGGCGCCGCACTGGGCCGGCACGCCGGCGACGTGCGTGCCGAGCTTTGACTTAAAGAACTCTCCCCACAGTTCGATTGTGGGGAGAACGCCGAGGAAGCCTTCGCACAAGGTGGCGAAGGCAGCCAGCAGCACCACCGTGTTCGGGGTGAAGTGGTGCGGCTGGAGCCCGTGGAACTCCAAGAAGGAGCGGAAGAAGCCGCTCGCCGGCAGCCCCAGGCCGCGCATGAGGTGCGAGCGGAACACGACCCGCTCGCCCTCCTCCGGCGCCGGCGATATTTCCCTCTCTGACGCGGCACGGGCTCGCACTAGGTCCGTGCCGGGGAGGCGACGCGTCTTGCGGAGGAACTCGATGATGTCGCCGTCCACCTCGGAGCCGTCCCACACGCTGGAGCGCACGGCAGCAGGTGCGGCGGCGGAGGAGGAGCTCATCGTTGCAAGCGTGGCGTAGCTCGGTGTGACGGCGGCGAGAGGAAGAAGAAGCAAGAAGGAAGCAAGGGGAGTAGGGGAGATGGGCGCGCGTGGTTCGCCGCTCCCTTTCTCCCGCCTACTTATAGGCTCATGGGGCTGAGAAGCCGATGGGGCGGGCGTGGGATTACCTACGCCCCGGCCCCCACACCCCCACGATTTACCACACGCAGTAACTGCATGCAGTTACGGCGTGGGAAACCCAACCGTCCGCACGGCCGCAGCAAATCCGCTCGCGTGCCGAGGCACGGTAGTGGCGGGCCCCACCGGAGGTCCTGTCCCGTCGTGCGCGTGGGTGGGCAAACTGACCCTGCCACATGGCGCCACGCGATGGACCCGCAATGGGCTGCTGCCCGGAAGCTTATCAGGCACGCTGCCTGGAACCCGCCACGACGTTCAAACCCTCTAAGAGGCAAGTCGGCCTTCTGCGAGTCCGACTCCAGCTAGTCGGCCTGGAGGAAGACGGCGAGCGAGTCCGAGATTCCACCCCCGGAGAGATGAAACTGTTGAGCCTCCCCGGCGCGTCTCCCGTGGTGCCTCACCAGCTTCGGGGACTACTGTCGGAGCAATGGGCCACCGGTAGGCTAACCCGAGCCCCAGAACCTTTCAAAACATCGGGGCGGACTGCGCCCCTCAAGAACCCACGATGAAGAGCTGCCTCCTGGGAGTCGGCAGCAACTGTCCCTCACGGTCCCAGGGACGGCTTCGAAATAAGCCGACTCTCAAGTGCCGGCTTGCAGATAAGCTGACTCTTAGCTGACGACTTCCAGAGAAGCCGGCTGTGGGAGTCGGCCTGCGACTCCAACCTCCTCCTTCCTTCGCCACGATGGGCGGGGCGGAGTACGGTCGCAGCATGGCCGTCTCTATGCCGCTTACGAGGGGCTGGCATGGCTACAGTGCGCCGTATCGCTGGAGATCTCCATCGCAGCGCGGCACTGTTGCCATGCCTGCCCTGACCTCAGCCCCGTGGGTGGCGCATTGTGCCCACGACGGCCTACATGTACGGCCCAGAGACGGCGGGACCCGTCCGTCAGCGGGAGTACCGAAGGCAGCGAGAGCGCCACGAAGACGGCCCCGTGGGAGTCGCCCCCCTGGAGTCGGCCGGCCCCTCCCACGGGTCCCGCACGCCATTAACCAGACAAGACGGGGAATGGCGACAGTGATCGCCCGCCAGACGGTGGCACTGTTGCCATGATCCCATGACCAAGCCAGCGTCATCAGAAGCACCGGTACAGTTCCAGGCCTGTCAGCAGGGCCTGCCAGTCATCGGGCCCCAGTAGTCGGCGGAGACGATGGCGGCCTGAGAGACAGACGGCTGGGACCCGCGCCCAGCTAGATTACCATTGTATCCCTGGGGGGCAGGCCTATATAAGCCCCCCGGGGCACCCATGCAAGGGGATAGCTTCTCTAGGATTAGACCCGATCATATAGGAAGGAAGGAGCTAGCCTTGCCCTCTCTACCTCCAGAAAACAGCTCCTGGAGGAACCTTGTATTCACTTTGCCATAGTGATCATGCGGAGACCCCGCAGAGTAGCAGTAGGGGTGTTATCTCCTCGGAGAGCCCTGAAACTGGGTAAGATCCGCCGGCGTGCATGTCTTCGCCTCATCCCGCTTCCGGGGACCGGCGACGTTCTACTCGCTCCCACCATGATAAGCCATCCATTGGCATATGTCGTACCCAACCCCCGACAGCGTTGGAGCCGCCATACGCGACAAAGCTCGCGCACATGGAGATGGCACCATGAGAGGGCCGGAGGGAGAAGTAGTGGCGCAGCAAGTCCACTGAGGGCTGCACTCCGACGTGAGCCTCGCAATAGTAGGCGAAAATCGCCAGAAGGAGAACAGAGTTGGGGTCGAGATGCAGAGCTTGCAGGTCGTAATGGCGGAGGACAGAGAAGAAAAACTCAGAAAAGGGAGGCACCAGACCGGCAGCAATGGCGCTTACGAAGAGCAGATAGAAGGTGCTCCCTCGGGCCTCAGGAAGGGCGGAGCCGGCCTTGAACACCTTCGCCCCGTCGATGCCATGCGCCACCACCATCCGGCGCATCCGAGCAAGGCTCACCTCCAACATGTTCGGCGAGTCCAAGGCGGGCGAGTACCAAGATTCGGCCGAGGTCTACTGAGGCGCCATGTCTTGCTAGGGCGCGCGGTCAAGGTAGATCTGAAGTTTTGGGAGGCAGGAAGGGAGAGCGCAAGAAAGGGGATCTGGGAAATGACCGGAGGAAGCAAGGGAAGCAAAGCCTAGGCAGATGCCGCTCTTTTGTCGATCCACGCAGTTGCGGAGCCGCCCACGTCAAATCAACCGCCGCGCGGCGCCCGAGGCCGTAGGCTATTAGGGCCCGCGATGCTTCGCACTTGCCCCTTCGCCTCTCTGCTCAGCCAAGTCCGGGCGCGCCTTGGGCCCGTGGGCTACTATCGGCGTTCTGGGAACGGGGGTCCCTAGACTTGCCTGCCTGCGGCCTGCGGCATGGCTCAAGGGGCGGCCCGGCATGGCCCATCTTCATCAGCACGAGATCAAGACCCTCGCGAGGGGCCAACCCTCGCGGGGCAGACGAGAGGAAGCTTCCTCAGGCACGGTCTCGTCAGGTTGGCTCACGAGGAGGCGGAGAGATCAAGGCGGGGTACCTCATGAGGTGCCCATGACGCAAGCCATGACGACCAAGGGCGCCAGGCAGGTGCCAGGCCGTGCAGTGTCATCCCTTTCCTCTTTGGTGCAAAGGGAGGAAGCGCGGGCGAGAGCATCAAGAAAAGGTATCCATTTCGATGCAACAATACCAAGACCAGTAGAACGGCAGGATGGAGGTCATCGTGGAGCCCAAGCCGACGTCACCACCAGAGCCTTTGGTAGGCAAGGACCGACTTTAGTCAGCATAAGTGTACTAGATGTTCCCCTTCAAAATGGCCAATTGTTGGCGCCCTTCCCGCTCAATATTTGGGAGGAGGCCCAGGACCTTTGCCTATAAATAGGACTAGCCACCACAAGATAGAAAAAAGGGGTTCCTCACCAAGAAACTAGTAGAAAGAGCGACTGAACTCCCCTTAGCAGTTCATCGCACCAGCCTAGAACAGACCCTCGCGAGGCTGTTCTCCCTTGTATTGTTCATCATCAGCCCAAGAGGCAATCCACCACACCACACACTAGAGTAGGGTATTACACCACAATGGTGGCCTGAACCAGTATAAACACTGTGTCTCTTGTGTTGTTCCTTTGATTGCTTAGATCATAGCAAGGCGGTGAGGTGCAGGTAGGCGGAGGGCGAAATCTCCGCGCGCACCCCAGTGTTCGAATCTAGAGGGTCTGCCGGAACCCGAAATCCGACACCAGCCTCGCGAGGGCACCTGGAGGGATCAGCCTCGCGAGGATCGCCCCAGGGCAACGTAGGCCTCCCTCCGCTTCCATCGCTGCCAAGAAGGAATGACGAACATCATCAGGACGAGGGGGCAGGGGGCTTCCAGGAGCCGCGTGCCATCGCATGTATCTTGGGCGGAGCTCAGGCCCTAGCCTCTCAGCGCATCTTCAAGCAGTTCGCTCGCGAGGTGAACGCAGTCCTTCCCAGGCTTGAGGCCACATGCCCACTCAGGTGGTCCACGTGCGCCATCACCTTCAGCTCGGCAGATCAACTCAAGTGCGTGGCTACTGCTGGGGTTCTCCCGATGCTCTGTTCATCGATCATCTGCAATGTGCAAGTCACCAAGACCCTCATCGATGCCGGCACAGGGCTTAACGTCCTGCCCGTTGAGATGTTCGACAACCTTCAAGTGCCATACGATTAGCTCCAGCCTACCAAGCCTTTCTCAGGAGTTACTAACGGTTCCACAAACCCAATATGGCAGGTCCGCCTCCCTATCACCTTTGGACAGCGCCACAACTACCGCACCGAGCTCATCAACTTCGACGTCGCTCACATCCACTTGCCGTACAATGCCATCCTCGGGTATCCAGCCCTGGCCAAGTTCATGGCGATGACCCACCACGGCTACAACGTCCTCAAGATGCTAGGGAGCAACGGAATCATCACGGTCCCCTGCAAAGAGAGAGATGTGGTGTGCTCCCTCGAGCGTGCCTTCCAAGCTGCAACAATCGAGGACCCGGACAGCAAGGGAGAAAACCCTCCTGAGGCCATCCTCAAGAAGAAGAAGCAACCACTCCGCACAAGGCCTCAGGAGGTCTGCATCTCTGGTGGTTCCACGTCAGGATCAGCGCCCATGCCTGTGGCCCCTCCTTCCATAGCATAGGAAGGCGCGCCCGGCGCCTCCCTCGGGCAGGGCTTGGGGGCTCTCTTCTGGAGGTCCGCAGACCTCGCCAACTTCACAAGGGAGGCGCTCGGGCACCACTTGGAGGCATGCTTCGCAGCACATTTGGCATGGAAAGCCCAATGTTCAGGAGTTGATCGCCAATACCACTTAGGAGCTTCAGGAAGCAAGGGCCATGCGTGGCGACCGCCGCTCGCCTGGCGCGGCCCACCATCCAGGCGAGGATGGTGGGATGCGCGTCTTGTAGGACCTTAAAGTATGTCTAGAGGGGGGGGTGATTAGACTACTTGACCAATAAAAACTTAACCTTTTCCCAATTTTAGAGTTTGGCTGATTTTAGCTATTTTAGGACAAGTCAAGCAATCATCACACAATTCAAGCAAGCATGCAAAGAGTGTATAGGCAGCGGAAATTAAAGCATGCAACTTGCAATAAAGTAAAGGGAAGGGTTTGGAGGATTCAAACGCAATTGGAGACACGGATGTTTTTGGCGTGGTTCCGATAGGTGGTGCTATCGTACATCCATGTTGATGGAGACTTCAACCCACGAAGGGTAACGGCTGCGCAAGTCCACGGAGGGCTCCACCCACGAAGGGTCCACGAAGAAGCAACCTTGTCTATCCCACCATGGCCGTCGCCCACGAAGGACTTGCCTCACTAGCGATAGATCTTCACGAAGTAGGCGATCTCCTTGCCCTTACAAACTCCTTGGTTCAACTCCACAATCTTGTCGGAGGCTCCCAAGTGACACCTAGCCAATCTAGGAGACACCACTCTCCAAGAAGTAACAAATGGTGCGTTGATGATGAACTCCTTGCTCTTTTGCTTCAAATGATAGTCTCCCCAACACTCAACTCTCTCTCATAGGTTTTGGATCTGGTGGAAAGAAGATTTGAGTGGAAAGCAACTTGGGGAAGGCTAGAGATCAAGATTCATATGGTAGGAATGGAATATCTTGTCCACAACACATGAGTAGGTGGTTCTCTCTCAGAAATGATAAGTTGGAAGTGTAGGTTCGTTCTGATGGCTCTCTCCACGAATGAAGATGAGGTGGAGGGGTATATATAGCCTCCACACAAAATCTAACCGTTACGCACAATTTACCAAACTCGGTGGGACCGAATCATTAAACTCGGTTGGACCGATTTAGTAAACCTAGTGACTGTTAGTGATTTTCGGTGGGACTGACATGCATCTCGGTGAGACCGATTCGGTTAGGGTTAGGGCATAACGTAATCTCGGTGAGACCGATTACAAAAACTCGATGAGACCGATTTGATAATAAGCTTTTCAGAGAGTTGGTCAGGTAAACTCAGTGGGACCGATTTGCTCTTTTCGGTGAGACCGAAATGTTACAAAAAGGAAACAGAGAGTTTACATTGCAATCTCGGTGGGACCGATCGATCACTTCAGTTAGACCGAAACGTTAAGAAGGGAAACAGAGAGATTGCAACCCCATCTCGGTGAGACCGATATCCCTATCGGTAAGACCGATTTGCTTAGGGTTTGTGGCAATGGCTATGACTTTTGCAATCGGTGGCGCCGGATTGGAAGAATTGGTGTGACCGATTTTGGCTTTAGGTTTAGGTCATTTGTGGATGTGGGAAAGTAGTTGAGGGTTTTGGAGCATATCACTAAGCACATGAAGGAAGAGGCTCATTAAGCAACATCTCATCCCTTCTTGATAGTATTGGCTTTTCCTATAGACTCAATGTGATCTTGGATCACTAAAATGTAAAATGAAGAGTCTTGAGCTTTTGAGCTTGAGCCAATCCTTTGTACTTAGTATTTTGAGGGATCCACTTTCATCATCCATGCCATGCCATTCATTGAGCTTTCCTGAAATAATAGTCTTGGAATAGCATTAGCTCAATGAGCTATACATTGTTATGAATTACCAAAACTACCTAGGGATAGTTGCACTTTCAATCTCCCCCTTTTTTGTAATTGATGATAACATATAGACCAAAGCTTTGACAAATGATCATAAAATTTAAATAACATCGTCGCTTTGAGAAGTATGTGATAAGCAAGAGCTCCCCCTAAATTTCTGCATAGTTTTAGATTTGCTTTGGACTACAAATGCACAATGAATTACGCTCATGGGTTACTCTTCCATGTCACATACATCTTGGTGGAGCGCTCAAAATAATAAACAATGAATACATGCACTCATCACCAAGAATAGTGAGTGATCACATAAGATAGATAGGATAATATCAAGCATGCATAAGTGTAGCTTATGATCAAACACATGATCATCAAAGTCTCACAAGCATAGTATCTCAACCAAAAGCAAACAAAGATTGAAAAACCACCAAATAAAGCAAGAGAGAACAAAAGCAACACTCTCTCTCGAAGCCTATGATCTCGACATTTTTCTCCCCCTTTGGCAACAAGTTACCAAAAAGTTCATAGAAAATGCATAGTGCTAGATCGACTCTCAGGCTTGATCTTCTGGTGGTGGTGTCCTGATAACTCCAAGGATGAAGGCTTCAGTTGATGTAGATGGAGCTGGAGGAGTTCGTGCTGGAGCTGGTTGCACTGGAACTGTAGGGGCAGTGGTTGGTGCTGAAGTTGTTGCTCTAGTGTCTGTCACTGGCACTGCAACTGACCTCTGGGCTCTGGGCACTCTGGCAAACACATTGGTGGTAGTCTTGCCCTTCCTCTCCTCCATGTCATCCTGCAGCTGCTCTACAACAAACTGAATCTCAATTACCTTGACATCTATATCATAGAATTTTTGTTCCATGATTCTTTCCAGGCTCTCCTGGTTTTGAGTTAGGGTGGCCAACCCCTTCTCAATCCTCAGAGATGACGCTCTCAAGTAACCAAGCTGCTCCTGTTTGGTTTTCAAGAAATACTCAGATGCCTCCTCTTGAGTTGGCATCTTGGCAGCCTTCTCCTTCCTTGCCTTCTCCTTCTTCTCCTGATCTTGAACTGATGATGGGTCATCTTCATTCATGACAACCTCATTGTCCTCAAAGTCTGGATAAAGTGGAAAGTGTTCGTTATCCAACTGATATTTTCTTGTGCCCATTTTTGAGTTTATCTAAGGGGCATATTGTCACATCCCTAGCTGCTGGTAGTGCTCTAGGCTAGCTCATGTGTGCATCATGTTTAAATTCTGAAAATTTGAACTGAGGGAATTTTGGAAGCCTCAAAAACTTAAATAAAAGAGGGGCAAAAAACCCTAGAAATCTCATTCATTGCTCCAAAATGCTCTTCTTAAATGTTTGATAATTTTGGGTAAGGGTTCTGGTCCCAACCAAAATATTGAACATTTTTAAGGAATTCTTTTTGGGACTTTGGATTTAATTCATTAGCTATTTGAATTTGAATTATATTCATATAATTAGAATATAATTTCAAATACCCCTGATATATTTTATAAGCTTTTGGAAAAGTCCATTTAGCAATATAAAATATTCAGAGGAGTTTTTGGCATTGTTTGAATTATTTTAAATTCAAAACAGTGGCAAAATAAATTAAATAAAACAAAACAGAGAAAAAAATAAAAAGAACAGAAGCCTACCTGGGCCACTTACCTGTAGCCGGCCCAGCTGGCCAGCCCATCTAGCCGGCCCAGCCCGCCACCGCTACTCCCCCCTTGTCCTCTTCCTCCTCTGCCAGGAGGACGAACAGAGGCGAGGCGTGGCGCGCGCCGACGCTGCCTCGGCCACCTCCTGCTTACCTGCTCGCCGCTGGAGGCACCCGAGGGAGCCACGCACTCCCCCTCGCCCCCCCTGCACCTCTCTCCTCTCCCTCACTCGCTGCTCTCTTTGCCCTCTCCCTCTTCGTTCTTCGCCCGAACAGAGAGCCGCCGCCGTCGTTCGCTGCCACCACGCCCACCATGCTCCTCTCGCCTCCCCGTGTAGTCTGCAAACTCCGCCACCGCCTGTTACGTCGTCTCGAGCAAGCCCCGAGCGCTCGGACGCCCCAATTCGACCGCATCGACTCGTCTTCAAGCTCCGGTCGCCGGAGATCGCCGTCGCTGTCCCGTCGCCCCAGGCCTTCCCCGAGCACGCCGACCGTCTCATCGTGATCTCCGTGAGCCCCTGCTTCGTTTCCCCCTAACCCCATGTCCGATTTCGAGCTCCAGCCGCTCCCTCCACCGGAGCCGAGACGCTCCGCCGCACGGGCTCGTCGCCGGTGAAGCTCCGGTGACCTTTTGGTCCCACGCATGCATCCGTTGCACTCGTTGCGTCCCGTAGAGTAAAACTAGCGCGACAACCGTCTTGTTTGCACACCGCAGCGCCGGTCCCGTGAACCCCCGAGCTCCGGCCGCCGCCGAGGTCGATGCCGCGCTCAACTCCGGCCACCCCACGCCCTAACTAATCCAGGTTTTATCTGTGTTTAGATTAAACTAACCCCCACGGGCCCACAGGTCAGTTTGACCTGGCCACGTCACACGTTGACTGGTCCCACATGACAGAGTTGACTTGATGACGTGTCTGTTGACCGGCCCCACCTGCCATTGACACTAAGCAGCCCCAGTCACTGACCTGTGGACCCCACTGGTCAGGTTTGACCAGCAGCAGCGTCTGTTGACCTGCTGACGTCATAGTGACGCAATGCTGACGCAATTATGTTTCCTGGATTTATTTTTATTCAGAAAATTCCAGAAAATGCCTAAAACTTCTAAAAATCATAGAAATTCAACCGTAAATCCAAATTAAATAATTTATATATGAAAAATTATCAGAAAAATTCAACGAATCCATCGGTACCATTTTCATGCATGTTAGAACAACTTATAGATGCTGTTTAGCACAAATCATACTAATGGCATTTAAATATCCACATATGGAGTTTGAATTTGAATCTTGGATTCAAACCAACTTCATTTAATCTGGTTTTAGGTGCATTAGCCCAAAACACATTCATATTGCCATGTCATAGCATGCATCATATTGTGCATTGCATTGATTGTGTTCCTTTCTGTGTTGCCGGTATTTGTCCCCTCTTGATAGACGCGGTACCGACGATGTGATCGTTGACACTGATGAAGACTCAATGTTATCTTCAGAAGTGCCAGGCAAGCAAAACCCCCTTGTTCATTCCGATAAAATCCCACTCTCTCGCTCCTGCTCTCTTTTACTGCATTAGGACAACATCGATTCATCTGTTACTTGCTGCGGTAGCTGAACCCCTTTATCCTCTGCATGACCTGTCATTCCACAGTAATTAGATGAAACCCACTAGCGTGAGTAGGAGTTGTTTGAGCCCTGTTGTGCCTACTCATTCATGTTTGTTTGTCATGCCTGCTACTGCTTAGAGTTGAGTCAGGTCTGATTCATCAGGGATGAATCAGAGGCGTGTGAACATGTCCTACTGTGTGTGAGCTAAGTGTGTGAACACGATTTGGTAAAGGTAGCGGTGAGAGGCCATGTAGGAGTACATGGTGGGTTGTCTCATTGCAGCCGTCCTCAGGAACTGAGTTCTGTGTTTGTGATCCATGATTCAGCTACTATCACGCATTGGGCCCGAAACCAATGGACCCTCTCGGCTTCTTGATCACCCTTGTCCTCTGTCCAGGAGTTGCAAGTAGTTTCTGGTGTTTGTAGTATGCTGGAGGCCGTGCGCAGCGCTGACCATAGGGGTGGGCTGTGATGCGGTAGGCACGTGGCCGGGTAAACCGGGCGCCCGTTTGGTGTCACGGAACCCTGTTCACATCGTTTGGGGCTGTGAGCGAAACTCCGGCCGGATCTCCTCATGGATGGAACCCGAATAGGCGATAAACCTGGACTAGAGACTTGAGTGTTTAGGCAGGCCGTGGCCGACACCCACGTTGGGCTTCCGCTTGAAGGTTGCCGAGTACATGTCGTGTAAACGGCGGTAAGTGGTGAGAGCGTGTGTGAAGAAGTACACCCCTGCAGGGTTAACATCATCTATTCGAATAGCCGTGTCCGCGGAAAAGGACTTCTGGGTTGCTTATATCAGTTCATAGACAAGTGAAAGTGGATACTCTAAAATACGCAAGATAAGCGTGAGTGCTATGGATGGCGTTCTCGTAGGGAGACGAGAGCGGATCCATAGTGGTGTATTGATATGGTGAATATGTGGACTCGTGTGCGCCACCTCAAAAGAGTTACTCGCAGTCGTAGTTCAGGATAGCCACCGAGTCAAAGCTGGCTTGCTGCAGTTAAACCCCACCATCCCCTTTGTTGATAATGATGCATATGTAGATAGTTCTGATGTAAGTCTTGCTGGGTACATTTGTACTCACGTTTGCCTATTTATGTTTTTGCAGAGAGACTTCGGTCTCGCTAGTAGTTCCGCGTGGACTTCGACGTTTAGCTTGTTACCTCAGCTACGATCTTGTGCCCCGGCAGGATCTGGTAGATAGTCAGGCTTCTCAGCCTTTTTCAGTTATAGATGTCTGTACCCAGACATGATAGCTTCCGCTTGTGCTTTGATTTGTATGCTCTGATTGTTGGGTCATGAGACCCCTGTTTGTAATATCTCGCTCCTCGGAGCCTAATGAATAAATTACTTGAGTCGTAGAGTCATGTTGTGATGCCATGTTGTATTTGCAGCTATCGAGCATATTGTGTGTATGTTATTCAAATGCTTGATATGTGTGGGATCTGCCTATCTAGTTGTTTATCCTTAGTAGCCTCTAGTTATCGAGCATATTGTGTGTATGTTACTCAAATGTCTCCTAGTGTTTCCACTGAGCCATGGTAGCTTGCTACTGCTCCGGAACACTTAGGCTGGCCGGCATGTGTCCTTCTTCGTTCCTGTGTCTGTCCCTTCGGGGAAATGTCACGCGATGAATACCGGAGTCCTGTTAGCCCGCTACAGCCCGGTTCACCGGAGTCCTGCTAGCCCAGTGCTACAGCCTGGGTTCAGCCCGGACTCCTTATCATATGGATGCTAGCGACACTGTCATATACGTGTGCCAAAAGGCGCAAACGGTCCCGGGCAAAGGTAAGGCGACACCCGTGGAATACCGTGCGTGAGGCCGCAAAGTGATACGAGGTGTTACATGCTAGATCGATGTGGTATTGAGTCGGGGTCCTGACAGCATTGGTATCAGAGCTTGACTGCCTGTAGGATTACCAAGCCAAACTGGTCGAAGTTGAGTCTAGAAATTCTTTAGTTATATAAGGGAATTGATTGTGGGATGGAACGTAAGGCTCTTTTTACTCCTTATACCTTATGCCTTCTGATCTGAGTCATCTTATCTTTCCTGCGGGGATTAAGAACTAGGCTATCTTTTCTTTCTATCAGGATCACGTGTTACTAATCCGTAGACTTATAGATTGTTGGATTTAAGTCTCAGTTCAGTTCTTACTACTTCTGTATGTTAATTGTTGATCTCGAAACCTTGATATTGTGCTTCTGAGTGGTTATGCCACCATTTTTGTGAATGTCTCAAATCTTTTCTGAGCATTTACAGCCGTCATGCTGTCCGAGTCATTCCAGGTTTCTAAATAGTCTGATGCATTTGCAAAATCCTTTCCCTCTGGTTTCGATGTTCCTTTATGCCAGCTCAATCACACTAATTGTTGAGTTGAGGTATTCTATTGCCTTGACATTATGTTGGAGTTACTATTATGACCATAGGTGTCTCAGGGGATCATCTAGTAGTCTAGCCATGATTTATGTTCCAGTGTGATGACTCTGGCCGTCATTATCGAAAGCATCCCGTGATGCCATTTAGTAGTAGGTATTCTATCCCTGGGTTTTGAACCCGAGATTCACCCTACTTGCTTCATGTTGATAGTTTTGCTCGTTCCTTTAGGTTATTAGTAACCTTTGCATTAGTCCTCGATGTTCGTGGTATTCCTTTATTCCAAATACTATGAACCGCTTACGGCAGATGTTCCTCGTTGATCGAAAGATCACAATCAGAGTGCTCTCGATGGGTTCTCAATTCTACATTGTGACTCTGCCAGTTCTACCTTTCTGCATGGGTTATCCGGAAGAAATATGTGGAATCCGTTTGACATGCTAAACCATGCATCCACAACTCAGAAAATCGCATGTTCCTTTGAGTTGTCCCTCTTTAGTTGTCTTCTGACCCTCGTCTATCAATTGATAGTCAAGAGTATGCATGCATTCGTTCGTCGATGCCTATTACTCTTGTGGTCCGCCAGGCCATTCTATTTCAGAATGAATAGGAGAAACAAACTCCAGTACCTCATCCATATCTAGGATTGGGTCAAAGTAGTTGTGTTCCGCAGATCAAGTTACAATCCAGCTTCTGGTCTGCTCTACCCGGAAGTATTACCTTCTTTATGACAGGAATTTCATGAGAATTGCACCACCTTTTGTGAATTCTTGACATAGTGATACTTCTCGCCATCCTTTTTCATTCCTCGGTTCCGTGTTGTTGCAGCCGGAGTGCCGACAAGTGAATCATGATGTGTGAACTCAATACTCCTAGCAACCCCATTGCTTGGTAGTTAATGGACAATAATCTTATTCTTAGTATGTTGGTTATTGAATCACCATTCTAAGATTGATCATGCTACCTAGTCCTTATTTCCTGGTGCACTCTATGATTGATGAGTTAGGATTTTGTCAAGTCCTCGCTCATTTGATCATATCATCTTGCCCTGAAAAGCAAGATTGTTCTCGAGCTTAGTAACATATCGGTGGATCGTGATTTCCGAAGATCTTCTCGGAAGTATTACCAGGTTGTCACCTGACCGCTATGTTGAGCTCGTGATCAAGTTGGTTTCTTGTGAACCACCTTCTCTCCAAGAATCAGTGTTAGATATCCCTGAGCTAGTTGGTTAAGCTAAATGACAACTTGGAGGGTTGGAAGATAAAAGCTTGCCTGACTTAGTTCGTTCCAAAGGGATATTCTTGTGTAGTGTGTGTTGAAGAAAGATGATATCTTCATCGATTGGTCCCTATGATCAGTTGCTGGACCTATCGTCTTATCAATCCTTTGATTTGAGTGTGGGCTATCGTCAAATCAAGTCAGAACCAACGATGCTCGTAATGTTGTCTTCCTCGTGGTTGATCCCTCGAGCATACACCATTATATCGTTTGGGTCTGACCAATGCTATCACCGTGTTCACACGATGGTGGAAGTCCAGTGATATGGAAATTCCGATGAGTTGTTGTTGAGTCCATTGACAACATCCTTATCTCCTCCATGATGTTGTTGAACATTAAGTTAGTGTTGGAAACTTTTGAAAGCATTTTCTTCATGCTAGCTCATGAAGTACTTGTTTGATGAAAGGAGTGACTTCCTTTGATTCACATGCATTTTGATGTAAGCTGCCGTCGTGAATTCGAGAAAGTTTGTTTTTGCTCCTTTGGAATCATCCCAAGTCGGTCATGCACGTGCGAAGAATTCTATGGTCTGTTAGACTGATCATCTTCATTCCATATGTATATCCTAGCACACCAAGCCACTGACTGATTTGTTCAAGGAGAAGGAGTATCTTCATAAGAGCTAATCCGGACTTATGAAAGAACTTCGATATCCTCGCTGATGGTTCCCAACCAGAACTCGGTAGTGTTTTATTGTAAGACTACCATGTGATCATGCTTGTCTGGGACAACGTGTTCACATGTTTGTAGCAGAACCAGCTCATGTTTTGGAGCTTGCTATCGTAGTTCATCTCCCGAGAATCCCGCAACGTCATCTCGTCGATTTGTGTTGCAAACTTCCGTTTTTCTTCCTAGACTCGATGAGTCTGGAATATCCTGACACCAACCAGATCTGAATCTCAGGAAGATATGATGGTTGGAATATTTCCCAAGAATTATAATATTGGTCGTGCGATAACCGGTAAAGTGGATGTCATGGCCAACACACCCAGCCGGAAGACCTGTTATTATAATATCTTGATTGATGAAGTTGGCCACCCCCCCATAGGGATTTCGTAGGGTTTACTCCCTAGTTGCCCTATGGATTTTTGTGTTCCCGAAGTCCGACCTTTACTTGATGTTCTAGTTATCAAACCATATCTATGAATGAGATACACTAGCACGTCAAGGAGAACATTAGAAGCGGAGTGCTAAATGTCTCTCGGTCGATCATCCAGATTTTGTTTCCTTGGCCTCGCTAAGGTGAAATCTGAGAAGGTGTTATCTTCCTTTGCATCTGCATCATCCATCATTAGCCATCATGGTAGTATGTTGTGTTGTCAGCATCCTTGACACGGATGTTGGTAAAGCCTTGATGAATATGGAAATGCTCAAGTTCTTGAGAGCACGCACAAGCGCTACGTCTTATCATCGGCACTAGCTGGGATTGCCCCAGATTTCCTCGGTTATGCTATAACCACTCCAACAGTGAATTCACTCTCTATTGTTGGGTTCTTCCCCAGTTACCAGAATCATTCCCAGCATTTGCATTTTGTTTCCAGCTTGCACCGCCAATGTGCCATTCTACCATGGGTCTCTTCCATTTCCGGTGGTAAGCAAATTCATCCATTACGTTGTCTTCAACAAGGTAATCCACATCATGCAAGTCCGAGTATACCATTCCACCGAACCCCTCCAAACGATTGCTCGAGAATTGCCTTAGGCTGGTTTAAAGAGTTTCAATGATCTTTGAATCAAAAGTAATTCTTTTTGCCACTTAAGGTAATAATCTACGAATCACCCTCCTCCAGGATGTTTCGTCGTGGTATCATGGCAACTCAACTCCTCGCTACGTTGACAACCGTTTACCACCTTCTTAGGTGTGGAATTGTTGTCTACCTAGTGAACCTCGTCACCTGCTCCACTCCATCCCTCTAGAGGTATGCTTCGTCTCTTAGCTCGAGAGATGGTTCTATGTCTCATTCCTGAGTTAATCCTGAGTTGTTCGATCCTCGAGGAGATCGACCCTTCTAGAGTCTTCTTCCCTCCATGTCATGTTGACAGGAGTTCTCAGAGCAAGACGACAAGACAAAGATGGTGTTCAAATCAACGTTCATTTGAAGTGCAACCTGGATCGTGAAGATTGTACTAGTTTGCGTTTTCCCTTCATCCTACCCTACGCTTGAATCTCGAGACGAGATTCTTGTTTAGTGGGGGTGAGTTGTCACATCCCTAGCTGCTGGTAGTGCTCTAGGCTAGCTCATGTGTGCATCATGTTTAAATTCTGAAAATTTGAACTGAGGGAATTTTGGAAGCCTCAAAAACTTAAATAAAAGAGGGGCAAAAAACCCTAGAAATCTCATTCATTGCTCCAAAATGCTCTTCTTAAATGTTTGATAATTTTTGGTAAGGGTTCTGGTCCCAACCAAAATATTGAACATTTTTAAGGAATTATTTTTGGGACTTTGGATTTAATTCATTAGCTATTTGAATTTGAATTATATTCATATAATTAGAATATAATTTCAAATACCCCTGATATATTTTATAAGCTTTTGGAAAAGTCCATTTAGCAATATAAAATATTCAGAGGAGTTTTTGGCATTGTTTGAATTATTTTAAATTCAAAACAGTGGCAAAATAAATTAAATAAAACAAAACAGAGAAAAAAATAAAAAGAACAGAAGCCTACCTGGGCCACTTACCTGTAGCCGACCCAGCTGGCCAGCCCATCTAGCCGGCCCAGCCCGCCACCGCTACTCCCCCCCTTGTCCTCTTCCTCCTCTGCCAGGAGGACGAACAGAGGCGAGGCGTGGCGCGCGCCGACGCTGCCTCGGCCACCTCCTGCTTACCTGCTCGCCGCTGGAGGCACCTGAGGGAGCCACGCACTCCCCCTCGCCCCCCCTGCACCTCTCTCCTCTCCCTCACTCGCTGCTCTCTTTCCCCTCTCCCTCTTCGTTCTTCGCCCGAACAGAGAGCCGCCGCCGTCGTTCGCTGCCACCACGCCCACCATGCTCCTCTCGCCTCCCCGTGTAGTCTGCAAACTCCGCCACCGCCTGTTACGTCGCCTCGAGCAAGCCCCGAGCGCTCGGACGCCCCAATTCGACCGCATCGACTCGTCTTCAAGCTCCGGTCGTCGGAGATCGCCGTCGCTGTCCCGTCGCCCCAGGCCTTCCCCGAGCACGCCGACCGTCTCATCGTGATCTCCGTGAGCCCCTGCTTCGTTTCCCCCTAACCCCATGTTCGATTTCGAGCTCCAGCCGCTCCCTCCACCGGAGCCGAGACGCTCCGCCGCACGGGCTCGTCGCCGGTGAAGCTCCGGTGACCTTTTGGTCCCACGCATGCGTCCGTTGCACTCGTTGCGTCCCGTAGAGTAAAACTAGTGCGACAACCGTCTTGTTTGCACACCGCAGCGCCGGTCCCGCGAACCCCCGAGCTCCGGCCGCCGCCGGGGTCGATGCCGCGCTCAACTCCGGCCACCCCACGCCCTAACTAATCCAGGTTTTATCTGTGTTTAGATTAAACTAACCCCCACGGGCCCACAGGTCAGTTTGACCTGGCCACGTCACACGTTGACTGGCCCCACATGACAGAGTTGACTTGATGACGTGTCTGTTGACCGGCCCCACCTGCCATTGACACTAAGCAGCCCCAGTCACTGACCTGTGGACCCCACTGGTCAGATTTGACCAGCAGCAGCGTCTGTTGACCTGCTGACGTCATAGTGACGCAATGCTGACGCAATTATGTTTTCTAGATTTATTTTTATTCAGAAAATTCCAGAAATGCCTAAAACTTCTAAAAATCATAGAAATTCAACCGTAACTCCAAATTAAATAATTTATATATGAAAAATTATCAGAAAAATTCAAGGAATCCATCTGTACCATTTTCATGCATGTTAGAACAACTTATAGATGCTGTTTAGCACAAATCATACTAATGGCATTTAAATATCCACATATGGAGTTTGAATTTGAATCTTGGATTCAAACCAACTTCATTTAATCTGGTTTTAGGTGCATTAGCCCAAAACACATTCATATTGCCATGTCATAGCATGCATCATATTGTGCATTGCATTGATTGTGTTCCTTTCTGTGTTGCCGGTATTTGTCCCCTCTCGATAGACGCGGTACCGACGATGTGATCGTTGACATTGATGAAGACTCAATGTTATCTTCAGAAGTGCCAGGCAAGCAAAACCCCCTTGTTCATTCCGATAAAATCCCACTCTCTCGCTCCTGCTCTCTTTTACTGCATTAGGACAACATCGATTCATCTGTTACTTGCTGCGGTAGCTGAACCCCTTTATCCTCTGCATGACCTGTCATTCCACAGTAATTAGATGAAACCCACTAGCATGAGTAGGAGTTGTTTGAGCCCTGTTATGCCTACTCATTCATGTTTGTTTGTCATGCCTGCTACTGCTTAGAGTTGAGTCAGGTCTGATTCATCGGGGATGAATCAGAGGCGTGTGAACATGTCCTACTGTGTGTGAGCTAAGTGTGTGAACACGATTTGGTAAAGGTAGCGGTGAGAGGCCATGTAGGAGTACATGGTGAGTTGTCTCATTGCAGCCGTCCTCAGGAACTGAGTTTTGTGTTTGTGATCCATGATTCAGCTACTACCACGCATTGGGCCCGGAACCAATGGACCCTCTCGGCTTCTTGATCACCCTTGTCCTCTGTCCAGGAGTTGCAAGTAGTTTCTGGTGTTTGTAGTATGCTGGAGGCCGTGCGCAGCGCTGACCGTAGGGGTGGGCTGTGATGCGGTAGGCACGTGGCCGGGTAAACCGGGTGCCCGTTTGGTGTCACGGAACCCTGTTCACATCGTTTGGGGCTGTGAGCGAAACTCCGGCCGGATCTCCTCATGGATGGAACCCGAATAGGCGATAAACCTGGACTAGAGACTTGAGTGTTTAGGCAGGCCGTGGCCGACACCCACGTTGGGCTTCCGCTTGAAGGTTGCCGAGTACATGTCGTGTAAACGGCGGTACGTGGTGAGAGCGTGTGTGAAGAAGTACACCCCTGCAGGGTTAACATCATCTATTCGAATAGCCGTGTCCGTGGAAAAGGACTTCTGGGTTGCTTATATCAGTTCATAGACAAGTGAAAGTGGATACTCTAAAATATGCAAGATAAGCGTGAGTGCTATGGATGGCGTTCTCGTAGGGAGACGAGAGCGGACCCATAGTGGTGTATTGATATGGTGAATATGTGGACTCGTGTGCGCCACCTCAAAAGAGTTACTCGCAGTCGTAGTTCAGGATAGCCACCAAGTCAAAGCTGGCTTGCTGCAGTTAAACCCCACCATCCCCTTTGTTGATAATGATGCATATGTAGATAGTTCTGATGTAAGTCTTGCTGGGTACATTTGTACTCACGTTTGCCTATTTATGTTTTTGCAGAGAGACTTCGGTCTCGCTAGTAGTTCCGCGTGGACTTCGACGTTCAGCTTGTTACCTCAGCTACGATCTTGTGCCCCGGCAGGATCTGGTAGATAGTCAGGCTTCTCACCCTTTTTCAGTTATAGATGTCTGTACCCAGACATGATAGCTTCCGCTTGTGCTTTGATTTGTATGCTCTGATTGTTGGGTCATGAGACCCCTATTTGTAATATCTCGCTCCTCGGAGCCTAATGAATAAATTACTTGAGTCGTAGAGTCATGTTGTGATGCCATGTTGTATTTGCACATATCGAGCATATCGTGTGTATGTTATTGAAATGCTTGATATGTGTGGGATCTGGCTATCTAGTTGTTTATCCTTAGTAGCCTCTCTTACCGGGAAATGTCTCCTAGTGTTTCCACTGAGCCATGGTAGCTTGCTACTGCTGCGGAACACTTAGGCTGGCCGGCATGTGTCCTTCTTCGTTCCTGTGTCTGTCCCTTCGGGGAAATGTCACGCGATGAATACCGGAGTCCTGTTAGCCCGCTACAGCCCGGTTCACCGGAGTCCTGCTAGCCCAGTGCTACAGCCTGGGTTCACTCGCTGATGACCGACACGTTCGATGCTGGGTCATGGATGCCTGTCCCTGTAAGTTTGTGCCACTTTGGGTTTACGACTAGCCATGTCAGCCCGGACTCCTTATCATATGGATGCTAGCGACACTGTCATATACGTGTGCCAAAAGGCGCAAACGGTCCCGGGCAAAGGTAAGGCGACACCCGTGGAATACCGTGCGTGAGGCCGCAAAGTGATACGAGGTGTTACATGCTAGATCGATGTGGTATTGAGTCGGGGTCCTGACACATATCCACAGCTCCTCTTATGATCTGCGGTTGTCCTCTTTATGGTTTCAACTATAAGGCTCATGACTTTGAATTTTTGTGGCACATCAAATAATGCAACATATTGATGGCATGCCCTCTGACCATGTTGTGGTCACCTGACTTGGACAACAGAGTGTGCCTCAAAATCCAATTGATAGTAGGCAGCATGTGTGCCATGGTATTGTGCCATGGCATAATTGACAACAGAAAATGGACTGATCCAAAAGTGAAAGTCTCTAGGGCTTTGTCTGGGATCTCCTTGTACATGTCTGCCATGATATTGTGTCCCATTTTCTTCTTGGCATATACATCCAGATCATCATCATTTTCCTTTGGGGCATTTATCAGACTAGCCCATTCTTCTAAAGTGGATTGGTACCTTGTACCTTCAGACATCCAAACAATTCTTCCATCTTGGTAAAAATGTGTTGTGGAGTATAATTGCATGATAAGTTCATCATTTCAATTTGTGAGCTTTTGCCCAACAAAATCTGCAACTCCACAAGCAACAAAGCTGTCTTGCACTCCAGGATAGTGTTGTTCATTTTCCTTGATGAATTTCCAGTCAACCCACCTCATGTCACAGACTATGGGCTTCTTGTCCAATAAGATTGTCTCATAGAAGTCATGTTGTTCCTTTGTATGGAACCTGTAATCAACAGCAGTTCTTCTCCTTGTGGCATATGGATCTGCCATCCTCCATATCCTCAATCCTGAGTCTTTTCTGATGTTCATGTCCTCAGCCACAGGATGGGCATCATTGTGATCTGGTATCTTTGGCTTGAGCTTCCTTAGAACCTGTCGTTCTTCATCTTCCTCCTCAGCAACCTCAGGCACTGGGGCCTTGTTCTTCTCAGCAGCCGGAATACTCCTGGTATTCCTCTTTGGTGCAGACTTGGCCCTGGGGGCAGCTTTGGGTGCTTCCTTGGGGGTGAGTTGTCACGTCCCTAGCCTTGCTATGCACTTAGTCTAGTTGGTTGTTGCATCATGTTTAAATTTCTCTTAAACCTGAAATGGGGATCAACAAACCCCAGCACCCCCCCTGAAAATACCAGGTTCAACTTAAAAATATTCTCAATGAACCCAAAATGCTCTTCAGAAAAGTTCATTATTTTTGGATTGGTCTAGAACCTCTCCCAAAAATGGTGCACATTTTTCTAGGCCATTCTGGATTTTTGAATTAAATCTTATGGTATTTGCATTTGGGCATTTAATTGCCAAATAATATTTTAAATGCTCAAATAATCACAAGCTGAAATGTTTGCTGTTGGAAATATTCCAAACAGTGACATTGAGCAGTTTCATGATTTTTGGAAATGCCCTCGCATTTTTATTAAAGCCAAACACAATTATAGAAAATAGAAAATGGAAATAATAGGAAAAGAACATAGGCTCACCTGGAACTTACCTGGCGCCCACCAAGCCCAACCTGGGCCTCACCTATGCTGGCCCAGCCCACCTGGCCTGGTGCCAGTCATCCCCAACCTCTGCCAGTAGGCAGAGGAGGGAAAACGCAAGGCGCGCGCGCGGGCGCCACACCACCAGGCTGCCTGCCTGCGTCGCCTGGCCACTGTGATGCCTCGCGTCTTCTCCTCAGCGCCGCCTCGACCCCCTGGACACCACTCTCCCCTCCTCTGCCCTTTCCCTCGTCCTCTCCCGCTATGACCGACGCGTCCTTATTCGACGCCACCGCCTCTCCCTCGCCCCCTGGAGCTGCCCACGAGCTCCGACCAGTCCCTCTCTTCCTCCTCACCGAGCCGCCCGATGCCGGATGCCCTGCATCACCCACTGCCCCGCCATCTTCGCCGCCTCTGCCTCGAGATCGCCGGTGGCCGCACGACCTCACCAGCCCCTCCCCGAGCTCGCCGTTCGCTCCCCTGCACTCGCAGTGAGCGACTGACCCTTCTCCCCCTCTCCGTTCTCGCTCTAGTGCACTGTACGCGCCGCCTCGAGCTCGTCCCCACGAATCACCGCCTGTGCTCACCACCGACGTGTCTCCAGCCGTCTAATGGGCCGGCCGTCGTGCCCAATGCACTCCCCGCATCACGTAGGAGCCGTAGGTGATAGCGCCGCCCCGTCTAGGCCACTGCAGCAATGAGCCCGAGCTCGACCGAGCTTCGGCCACCGCCGAGCTCGTCGCCGGCGCCACTCCGGCCACTCCCCGGCCGCGCCACCACCATGGTTGGATGCGGACGAGCTCCGCATCCCGTAGCTGTGCTTCGCGCGCCAAACGGCGCCCTGTAGGCGAATCCCACAGCGCACCGCCGCGTCTGGACTCGCCGGCGGCTAAACACTGGCGGTTGACCCGTTGACCGGCGTGGGTTGACACCACTGCCCGGTTTGACTCCCCCCTCTCTCTCACTGAGTTGCGGGCCCCGCTCGGCTAATTAATCTAGTTTAGGTTTAAAACTTAATTAGTTTAACCTAGAATAGTGCTAATCAAAGTAGGTTAGTTTAGTTAGCCACTGACACACGGGACCCACTGGTCGGTTTGACCCGGGCTGCCCCGTTGACTCGCTTACCTCATGCTGACATCAGGCTGACGTAGTAATCCCTTTTCTGGAATTAGTTTAATTCTATTTATTCAGAAAATCCAGAAAAAGGCTTAAACTTCTAAAAATCATAGAAAATCAACCATAACTCAGAATGAAATAAGTTATATATGAAAAATGATCATAAAAATCCAATCTATCCATCTGTACCATTTTCATGCATGTTAGAACAACTTATAGCTGCTGTTTAGCACAAATCATATAATGGCATTTAAACCTTCACATATGGAGTTTAGATTTGAAGCTTGGATTCAAATCACCTTCATTTAACTTGTTGCTAGTTGCATTAGCTCAAACCATAGCATATTTCCATGTCATGATCATGCATCATATTGTTGCATTGCATTGATTGTGTTCTTCTTTGTTTGCCGGTATTTGTCCCCTCTCGATAGACGTGTACCGACAATGTGATCGATTACACCGATGAAGAACTATACTATCTTCAGAAGTGCCAGGCAAGCAAAAACCCCTTGTTCATTCTGATACAATCCCACTCTCTCGCACTTGCTCTCTTTTACTGCATTAGGACAACAACGATTCATCTGTTACTTGCTGCGGTAGCTGAACCCCTTTATCCTCTGCATGACCTGTCATTGCCACAGTAAATAGATGAAACCCACTAGCATGAGTAGGAGTTGTTTGAGCCCTGTTGTGCCTACTCATTCATGCTTGTTTGTCATGCCTACTACTGCTTAGAGTTGAGTCAGGTCTGATTCATTAGGGATGAATCGGAGGTGTGTGAACATGTCCTACTGTTGAGAGCTAAGTATGTGAACATGATTTGGTAAAGGTAGCGGTGAGAGGCCATGTAGGAGTACATGGTGGGTTGTCTCATTGAAGCCGTCCTTAGGAACTGAGTTCTGTGTTTGTGATCCATGAACATTTACTACCACACATTTGGCTCTGGGCACTCCAAGCTCTCTCGACTTATTAATCAACTGGATCTCTGTCTAGGAGTTGCAACTAGTTTCTGGTGTTTGTAGGTAGTGCTAGTAGTCTACCAAGTGGCATCCAGTACATGTGGGCTTGGGACAGACTAGGCACAGTGGCCCAGTGTACCAAGTGGCACCCGGATGGTGGGCTTGGGAACCCTGCACACATCGTTTGGGGCCATGAGCGACACCCTGGCCGGATCTCCTTGCGGATGGAACCCGAATAGGCGATAAACCTGGACGAGAGACTTGTGTGGTTAGTCAGGTCGTGGCCGACACCCTCGCTGGGCTTCCGCTTGAAGGTTGCCGAGTACATGTCGTGTAAACGGCGGTAAGTGGTGAGAGCGTGTGTGAAGAAGTACACCGCTGCAGGGTTAATATGATCTATTTGAATAGCCGTGTCCGCGGTAAAGGACTTCTGGGTTGCCTTCACAGTTCATAGACAAGTGAAAGTGGATACTCTAAAATACGCAAGATAAGCGTGAGTGCTATGGATGGCGTTCTCATAGGTAGTCGGGAGCGGATCAATAGTGGTGTATTGATATGGTGAATATGTGGACTCGTGTGCGCCACCTCAAAAGAGTTACTTGCAGTCGTAGTTTAGGATAGCCACCGAGTCAAAGCTGGCTTGTTGCAGTTAAACCCCACCATCCCCTTGTTGATAATGATGCATATGTAGTTAGATCTGATGTAAGTCTTGCTGCGTACATTTGTACTCACGTTTCTTAATTTATGTTTTTGCAGAGAGACTTCAGTCTCGCTAGTAGTACCGAGTGGACTTCGATGATTAGCTTGTTACCTCAGCTACGATCTTGTGCCCTCGGCAGGATCTGGTAGATAGTCAGGCTTCTCAACCTTTTTCATTTGTAGATGTCTGTACTCAGACATGTTAAGCTTCCGCAAGTGCTTTGACTTGTATGCTCTGATTGTTGGGTCATGAGACCCATGATTGTAATATCTCGCTCCTTGGAGCCTATTGAATAATACTTTGAGTTGTAGAGTTATGTTGTGATGCCATGTCGTATTTGCACATATCGAGCATATTGTGTGTATGTTATTGAAATGCTTGGTACGTGTGGGATCTGACTATCTAGTTGTTTATCCTTGGTAGCCTCTCTTACCGGGAAATGTCTCCTAGTGCTTCCACTGAGTCCTGGTAGCTTGCTACTGCTCCGGAACACTTAGGCTGGCCGACATGTGTCCTTCTTCCACCCTGTGTCTGTCCCTTTGGGGAAATGTCACATGGTGTCTACCGGAGTCCTGTTAGCCTGCTACAGCCCAGTTTACCGGAGTCCTGCTAGCCCAGTTGCTACGGCCCGGATCCACTCGCTGATGACCGACACGTTCGTTGTTGGGTCATGTATGCCTTTCCTTGTAAGTTAGTGCCACTTTGGGTTCACGACTAGCCATGTCAGCCCGGGTTCTTGGTCATATGGATGCTAGCGGCACTATCATATACGTGAGCCAAAAGGTGCAGATAATCCCGGGCCAGGTAAGGTGGCACCCGTGGGAATACCGTGCGTGAGGCCGCAAAGTGATATGATGTGTTACATGATAGATCGGTGTGACTTAGGATCGGGGTCCTGACACTGTCCCCCTTCAAAATGGCCATTGTTGGCTCCCTTCCCGCTCAATATGTGGGAAGAGGACCAGGGCCACTATAAATAGAAATAGCCACCACAGTAGAAGTGGATCAAATCCTTACCTAGCAGAACACCGCACCAGCTCAAGAACACCCCTCGCGAGGCTGTTCTTCCTCTGTACTGTTCATCATCAGCCCCAGAGACAATCCACCACACCACACACTGGATTAGGGTATTACACCACAACGGTGGCCCGAACCAGTATAAACCTTGTGTCCATTGTGTTGTTCATCGTGTAGCTTAGATTCACGGCGAGGTTTTGGGGCGTGGATTGGTAGGGAGAAGATCTTCGTGCGCAACCCAGAGTTCGAACCTTAAGGGTTTTGCTGGAACCCGATATCCGACATTTGGCGCGCTAGGTAGGGGTGCGCCGGAATCTTCTTGCCGCGGTTCTGCGTTCCATACCTTCATCGCATCCATGGCGGACGCGCGCCAAGCTCGCGCCGAGCTTCGGGCTGCTCTCGCCGCCCGCATCGCCCAGAGGGCTCCCGTCGATGGGCCTCCTCTTAGTTCTCCATCGCCTTCCACCAACGCATCCACCGGCCCGACGGGGAATGAGCAGCAAGCATCGTCGCTGCATCCCTTGGTGCGGTGGGAAGGCCGCACCGCCACTCTGTCACTAACTCCAGCTGGTTTGTCCTCTCACGCTCATCGCTCTCCCACGGATGCACAGGCCGCGTTGCTCCAGGCACATGAGCTCCTGCAATACCGCCCCATCGACGACCTCTATGAGGAGTGGCTCGCTCGCATCACCGAGCTCGTCAGCACCGCAGGGGGCTCTCCTGCGCTGTCCCTCTCGCTGCCTCGCCCTCCATCCTGCATGGGCGATGCAGCTCAGGAGGTGCCTCCGCCACCTCCTCCCAAGAAGGTGCCCTGGCCCCAAGGCGCGCGGCCCCTCGATAAGACCCACCGCGTACGGTGCCCGCGCGACAAGAAAGGAGGTGCCAAGAAATCCCTCGGCCCCAAGAAGGCGCTCGCGTGCTCCCTGCTATAGCGCATCAAGACCGCATCCCTGCGCGAGCATGTCAAGACCCCGTGCTGCCCCTGGCGGTGGCACGCGGGAACCATCAAGAGCAAGCCCCGCGTCTGCAAAGGGCTCCACTGGCCACCGCAGGCTGCCGCGCCTTCACCATCGAGCTACGCAGCGTCGCCTGGCCAGGCAAGTTCAAGCCGGATCTGCCTCCTCGCTATGATGGCACTGCCGACCCCGTGGAGTTCCTACAGCTCTACGAGCTAGGCATCAAGGCGGCCAACAGAGACGAAAAGGTCATGGCGAACTGGTTTCCCATGGCACTCAAGGATGGCGCCCACACTTGGCTCCTGAACCTGCCTCCCGGCTTGATCTCCTCTTGGGACGAGATGCAAAGCCGCTTCATCGCCAATTTCCAGGGTACTCGCGACTGTCCCCCCGGTTGTGGGTGACCTGCACCGCATCAAGCAGCAACCAGGAGAGACCTTGTAGAAGTACATCTAGCGTTTCAACAGTGCTCGCCTCAAGATTCCCAAGGTGACTGAGGAGGCCATCATCTCAGCATTCTCGAACGGCGTCCGCGATGTCAAAATGAAGGAGGAGCTTGCCATCCACGAGGATCTTTGCACATCTCTGGAGCTGTTCAACCTGGCGACCAAGTGTGCAAGAGCTGAGGAGGGGCGCCTCTCCCTCCTCGAGCTTCCAGTTGCTGACCCAGAAGAGAAGAAATCCAAGGGCAAGGACGTGAAGCGCAAAGGAGTAGCTGTGCTCGTAGGAGAACCAGACACAAAGCGCGGCAAGGACTAGTCAGAGTCGTCTAAGGCCAACCGATTCTGCGCCTACCACAACCTCTACACCCACAACACCAATGAATGCCAGGAGCTCAGAGCCGTTCGAGAAGGACGCCTTGGTTGATTTTGCGCAATGATTAGGGCTACGACCGAGGAGGAGGATGAGGTGGAGGGTGATGGGATGACTGAGGCCCTCACCGGGAGTGGCGTGACCGCCCTCGTGAGGATCGCTGACAGGACCAGCCTCGCGAGGGGGCTTGGAGGGATCAGCCTCACGAGGATCGCCCGTAGGGCTACGCTGGCCTTCCTCCTCTGCCACCATCGCAGAGAAGGAATGACGACCACCACCAGGACGTGGGGGTTGGGGGTTTCCAGGAGCCACGTGCTATGGCTTGCATCTTGGGCGGTGCCCAAGCCCCAGCCTCTTAGTGCATCTTCAAGAAGTTTGCTCGTGAGGTGAATGCAGTCCTCCCCAAGCTTGAGGCCATGCGCCCTCTCATGTGGTCCATGTGCGCCATCATTTTTAGCTCAGCAGATCAATTCAAGTGCGCGACCACGGCTAGCATCCTCCCGATGCTTTGTTCCCCAGCCATCAGCAATGTGCAAGTTACCAGGACCCTCATCGATGGAGGCGCAGGACTCAATGTTCTGTCTGTCAAGATGTTCAAACAACCTCCACGTGTCATATGATCAACTTTAGCCAACCAAGCCTTTCTCAGGAGTCACTAACGGCTCCACACTCCGATAGGGCAGGTTCGCCTCCCTGTGACCTTCGGACAGCGAAAGAACTACCGCACCGAGCTCATCGACTTCGACATTGCCCACATTCGCCTACCATACAGTGCCATCCTCGAGTAACCAGCCCTGGCCAAGTTCATGGCAGTAACTCACCCTTGTTACAATGTCCTCAAGGTGCCGGGAAGCAGTGGAATCATCACAATCCCCCGCGAAGAGAAGGATGCGGTGTGCTCTCTCGAGCGTGCCTTCCAAGCTGCATCAGTCGACGATCGAGGCAGCAAGAGCGAGAACCCTCCCGAGGCAGTTCCCAAGAAGAAGAATACATCACCCAGATCAAGGCCTCAGGAGGTTGGCATCTCCGGAGGTGCCGCATCAGGATCTGCTCCCGTGCAAGGGGAGCCTCCCTCCATCGCATAGGAAGGCGCGCCCAGCGCCCTCCTCGGGCAGGGCTTGGGGGTTGTCTTTTCGAGGGCCTCAGACTTTGCCAAGATCATGAGGGAGGCACTCGGGCACCACTTGGAGGCGTGCTTCACGGCACGTTTCCCTCAGGAAAGCATGGGGCAAGGAGGGCCCAACCCTCAAGAGTTCATCACCAAGGCCACTCAGGAGCTTCAAGAATCAAGAGTCATACGCGGCGATCCCTGCCTACCTGGTGTAGCTCCCCATCCAGGCGAGGATAGCGGGCTGCGCGTCAGCATCAACTACCCAGGGCTCAGCCGAGTCATGTCTCAGGAGCGCTTCTGGCCTTCGCGCGTGGGATGCTGCAAGGGTCCGCCGTACAGCTACATTCGCATGCCTTTCAGTCTGCCGAACGCAGCTACCGCTCACCAGCATCTTCGGCGGAGCATTCTGGCAGCTCAGGAGGCCAGGCACCATGTGGTCCTGGCGCAAATGGAGATGGTCCTCGAGGAACCGCCTGGACCCCTAGATCCTCCCGAGGCCCAGGGCTCCGGTGGCTCGTGAGGATCGGCCTCTTCGCCGCGCATCGTCAGTTACTCCAACACCCACTCTACAATGGTATCAGGTCACATCTTTCGAGTTCATTTCAGCTAGGAGCGCCCTCAGGGCTGCAATATTCCCAGGTCACGTGGGTCTGTCCCGGAGGCATGTATCCCTTTTGCTTATATCTTTAGTTTACCTTGCTGGGGGCGCCCCTCGGGCTGCATCATCCCCAAGCCACTCGGGCCTGACCCGGTGGCGTATATCTCTCCTGCATTCGTCTAAGCTGATTTGCCTTGCATGCTTAACCTGGCTGTGATAATCGCCTGCTCAATTGGCACCTACCTTTGGAGATGCTCGCGCTGGCACGGCACTTGTGCAAGGGTCCGTCCCTTCAACGTCGACAAATTTGAGTGGTCGAGCTCTGTGCTGCGGCAGCCCCGCAAGCGTCACCTCACCAGGCCCTCAGTGCCCTCACCACACTCTCTGAGCAACCAATGGCCGGCTGGCAATCGTAATGGCAACCCGTGTTGGTTTACAGGGACTACCTGAGGCCTAAACCGGGAGGCATCATGAGCTCTCTTTCTCTCTTGCCCGCGTGATCCACTTGAGCGTTAAATGGGGGGCTCCTGAGCATCGCGACTCAGGAGCTCTTACTGGCTCTCCAGCCCTCACCCCCTGGCCTTGTCCACGACATCGCGACCTGGCATACCAGCGGCGGCTGAGCTTGCTCGAGGGCCAGGACCTGAGGATGTATAGCACGAAGGAGAGTACGGGAAGGGAGGGGAATCTCGCAAAGGCCTAACCCAGCTACATCCCAGCTGTAGCCGCGCAAGCCCGGCGTCTCACGGACGAACAACTCCATGCACTAGAGATAAGTCTCCCCCTGGGATAGCAAATTGATGTGACACAAAACCTCCGCTTGATGCGGCTCTGTGACGGTGACATTGCCTTCCTTTCTCACCTTTCTACGGCTGCTTGAGCATCGCGCCACAGGGGCTCTTACTAGACCTCCGGCTGCTCACCTCCTGGCCTTGACCACGGCATCGCGACCTGGCATACCAGCGATGGCTGAAGCCTACCTGGGGACCGGGACCTGTCAGCGTAGAGCACCAAGTCGTCGCGAGGTTAGAAAGCGGGGACCAAGCCGGAACAGGACAAGCATTTGCACCTCTTCTTAATAAGGATAATATCAACAAAAGACATTGCGGACACTTTACATGCCCCCACGGGGTACTTTCTCAATTCCTCGCAGGGAACAAAAGGTGCGAATCCTACAGAGCCCTATCTACACGCGTCCCCATGGCCGATGCCATCATCAAAAATGGGCCACGGGAGGCCGGTGCCAACCCCATCCAGATCAGCCGCGCCGGCAGCCTGATGCAGCGGCCTTGCTCCGAGCACGATGCAAGCTCGGGGGCACATAGCTATCATCGCTCGTCTCTGGAGTCGCGAAGAGCTCGGGAGAGGCACTGGACTCCCAAGCATTGCCACTGCTGCAAGAGGAGCCGTTGGGTAAGCGGGTGGCAGGCCTAGCCCTTGCTACATCGATGTCGTGGCTGCCTCCTCTGAGGCAGCACTCCAGCCAGCGTCCTTCTGCATCGAAGACCTTGAAGGGAATCAAGGAGGCACCATCATATTCGAAATGAATCACGAGGGCACCCCCTGTTCGGCAGACCCGGGCGATCTCGCCCCAGCCCCGGGTCATGTAGATCTTGCCTGGAGCGAGGACTTCAACCTCCACTCTGGTCGCCGGGGTACCGCAGTCGGTGTGCTGCAACCAAAGCTCGAGGGGCCCCCTCAATGGCATCTCGACGGCGAAGAAGGGAGGAAAGCGGATACAGGTGCCCGGAGGCATTGCGGCATGGAGTGTGAGCTCGCGAGAGGATTCCGCGGCGTGGACTCTAGGAGCAACTGCGTGCACCGCCATGACTCGTCGGCCTCGCTAACGGCATGGGCCGCGTCGCCCGGCGTCTCTTTCTCCAGGGCCCTTAGTCCGGGCGTACACGGGTAGCGGAAACCCAGGAGGTGGCCGCTCGTACCAAGGCCTCGACATCTCCAACATTGCAACCTCATCGCAGTGGCCAAGGACCGGCCGTTTCTTCGGTGGGAGCGGGTCGGGTCCCTCCCGCGGGGCCTTTCCTTTCTCTTCAGCTTAGAACCGGCGGATCGGTGCCATTGGCATCGAGAGTAGAGGAGGATCAAGGAAGAAGAAGCAAGCGGAGCAAGACGAGATGGTCAGCAGGGGCTCACGCCTCTCCGTACTTATAGTCGAGAGGAGGCCAACCGTCGGCCTCCACGATCGCAGGTAATCATGACTCTTTTTTGCATGCAGCATGGACTCGTCAAATCGAGGAGTTGCCGAGGAAGCGTGGGGAAGCAGAGACACCCACGTCCAATCAACCGCCACGCGGGGACCAAGGCCGCAGGCTGTTGGGGCCCACGGCGCTCCGCCCTTGCCCGTTGGCTTCACTGCTAAGCCAAGTCCGAGTGCGCCTTGGGCCCGGGGGCTACTGTCGGGGTTCTGGGAACGGGGGTCCTCAGACTTGCCTGCCTGCGGCCTGCGGCGTGGCTCAAGCAGTGGCCCAGTACGGCTCGTCTTCATCAACCCAAGTTCAAGACCCTCGCGAGGGGCCAAGCCTCGCGGGGCGGACAACCTAAGGCTTCCTCAGGGGCGGCCTCACCAGGCAGGCTCGCGAGGACTTGGAGAGATCAAGGCAAGGAGTACCTCGTGAGGTGCTCGTGACACAAGCCATGACGATCGAGACCAGGCGGGCGCCAGCCAGCGCAGTGTGCTCGTTTCCTCTTTGGTGCAACGGGAGCAAGCCACTACTATGAAAACGCTTATAGATAGAAGTTTACCAGTAGCGTTTGTTTGTGACCCAATGCTACTAGTACTTAGTAGTAGCGCTGGCTAGAAAGAACGCTACTGGTATAAGTTAGCAGCAACGCTTGTTACCTAAACCCACACTAATGCTAAGTGTGACACACCACAATATCTGATCACAAAATATTAGCAACGCTTGTCGCCCAACCAGCGCTACTGTTAGGTTTGGATCTATAGCGCTTGTTGGTATAAACACGCTACTGCTATTTTTTCTATCTATAAAATTTTACCAGTAGCGTGTTATTTTGGCCCGCGCTATAGGTAGTGCACCACCAGCCGTAGATATTTTGCAAGCTGCCATAGCAGTAGCGTGCATAGGAGACCCACGCTATTGCTATGCCCGCTAGCCACCTACCACCTTTTCCCTCCTTCCTCCCCATTCTTCTTCCTCCCCCCTTCCCTTTCTCCCCCTTTCCTTGCACCTTGCTTGTTCCAATGCTCCCCCTCCACCATCCCTCCATTAGAGCCCTCCCTTCCCCTCTTCTTTGCCCTTCCATCACCCCCCTCTTCTTTGCCCCTCCACCACACCCCTCTTCTTTGCCCTCCACCACCACCCCCTCCATTAATGCCCTCCCTCCCCCTCTTCTTTGTCCTCCACCACCCCCTTCCATTAATGCCTTCCCTCTTCTCCTCTCCCTCTCCCCCTCTTCTCTTCTCCTCTCCCTCTCCTCCCACTCTCTCCCTAGCTAGCTAGCTAGTTAGAGCTATATACCTATAAAGCTACCAGGTAATTAAGAAGAAAGGTGCTCGATATCTCTCTCGACTCATAGGTGAGCAAAAAAAGTGTTTGTGTTGATAGGACCGAAATTATATATATATATGGGCGATGTGAGAATATACCGAATTGTGTGTGGCATAATTTGAGTTGCCTACATTGTGTATTTGATGAAATAATGTGGGTGACATTAGTTGCCTATGTTTTGCCGAAATGTCGATTCAATTCCGTTTCGGCGAATTTCGGGCATGCAAACTCAATATGTCCTATGTTTAGGGAAGGTCATGCCGAATTTTTGTATGAATTCGATCCATGCATGCATATATATGTGGTTATAATATTTGCTCCGCCCGTAGGTGATCATGAAGGTCAATGGAAGGATGGTGGAAAGATACTGGCAATCCGCTGTGGATGACATGTATGAAAAAAGACTGAGGGATGTTTTATGTCCGTGTCTAAAATGCAAAGGAAGAGTCAGGCTTGACCCCTTTGAGGGTGGTAAATTCAAGGTGCACCTACTCATGCCTGGTTTCATGCATGGCCATACTCGGTGGATAAGTGAAGAAGAAGAATACGATGATGATGATGATGATGAGGACGTCGACCGGGCAGGAAATAATGACATGGGGCCACCAGACGAAGAGATGACCGATTATGTGCCCGAAGAGGAAGACGGCCTCGGAAATGTCGATGGTGAAGAGGAAGTTCAAGGCGGAGAAGACGCGGACACGGCACCGTATTCATCGCTACTAAGTTCAGCCATGCGGCACCCGCATGTTCGAGACCTGCTTCACAACAAGACGACTAGCGACAGAGCTTCTTCTAGAGAGGAGGCCAAACTTACCCAACTGGAGGTAGACTCGATGACTCCTTTGTATGATGGTTGCAATAATCCCGAGGTGACCCGCTTGAGTTTCACACTAGAACTTCTAAAGATGAAGGCAAAAAATGGACAGATACAAGCCTGGATGAGCTTCTGAAGTACCTAAAGAAGGTTCTTCCCGCGGGAAGCCTGTGTCCTACTAGTGTCGAGGAGGCAAAGAAAATCGTGTGCCCTCTTGATCTGCCACATATTAGATATCACACATGCATCAATGATTGCATCATATACCGGAATGAGCACGTGGAAAAAACCATCTGTCCAAAGTGCAATGATTCACGATATAAAAAGGCCAGAAAGAAAGCTCCACAGAAAGTTATATGGTACTTTCCAATCACTCCGCATCTACAGCGGTATTTCGTGGATCCTAAGGAAGCAAACCTTATGCGCTGGCATGCGGAGAGGGTGAAGCCAGATGATGGAGATGAACCGAAGCTGAGAGACCTCGCAGATGCTAGCCAATGGAGAGCATTAAATGCTGAATTTGAATTTTTCGCAAATGATCCAAGGAACATCGTGCTTGGCGCTTGTAGTGATGGCATGAATCCACTTGGCAACCAGAACACCAATCATAGCACATGGCCCGTGTTTGTATGGATGTACAAGCTCCCCCTGGTTGTGCATGAAGGAAAAATACATACACATGGCTATGCTTATTCAAGGGCCGAGACAGCCAGGAAATGATATAAATCTGTATCTCGGGTTACTGAAAGAGGAGTTACAGACCTTATGGACAACGCCGGCCAAGACATGGGATGCAAGCAAAGGAGAGTATTTCTACATGAGAGCCGTGCTGATCACGACGGTACATGACCATCTTGGTTACGGCTATCTCTCCGGCCAGGTGTGCCACGGATATTGTGGATGCACGAGGTGCATGGATGATACAACTTCTCTGCAGCTATCGAAAGATGGCGGGGCTTCGAAAATCATGTACATGGGGCATCGAAGATGGCTCGAGAAGGATGACCCATGGAGAAAGTGTGGAGATCTATTCAATGGTTAGGCTGAGCATCGAGGTCCTCCACGTAAGCGTATCCGTGCAAAAATATATCAGTTATTGAAGAACTGGGAAGAAGTGCCCCTCGCCGGGAAACATGAAGAAAAAGGCGCCGGAGCCCATGCTGAAGATATGGAAGACGAGATCTATTTGCTGGGACTTGGAATACTGGCCCATACTCGACAGGCCTCATAGCCTTGATCAAATGCATATCACAAAAAATATCCTTGAGAGTTTGCTTGGAACATTGATGAATATGCCGGAGAGGACCAAGGATGGGTCGAAGGCAAGAAAAGACTTGGAATTTTTTAAAATCAGGAAAGATCTTCAAATTCCTGGTAAAAGGTCGTCAGAGGAGACCGAGACAGAGACGGAGACGAAAGATAGGGGCAAAAAGTAAACAAGAAGGAAGAACAATATTGCCCCCCCCTCTTGCTTCACCTTAGATCCGAAGGAGGTCGATCAATTGTTCAAGTGCCTTGCCGGAATCAAAGTTAGCTCCGGATACTGTGGGAAGATAAGCAGATATCTGGACACTAAGAAAAAAAGGTTCAGTGGGATGAAATCTCACGACTGTCATGTGATGATGACGTAGTTACTCCCGGTTGCACTTAGAGGGATTATGGACACACATGTGCGTGAGACGCTTACTGACCTATGCCACTTTTTTGATGCTATCTCTTGAAAGTTGATCAGTGTGAAGCAACTCCATAGGCTACAGGAAGAGATCATTGTCATACTGAATGAGCTAGAGATGTACTTCCCGCCCGTGTTCTTTGATGTCATGGTGCATCTATGTGTCCACATCATGGACGACATCATCGACCTAGGGCCGACATTCCTGCATGGCATGATGCCGCTCGAGAGGATGAATGGGGTAATCAAAGGATTCATTCGTAACATGTCCCGTCCAGATGGAAGCATAGCACAGGGATATCTGACCAAAGAGTGCATATCTTTCTGTGAGAGTTATCTGACCAAAGACCCTGTTGTTGGTTTGCCCGTCAACAATCACTGTGGAAGGCTCGAAGGTGAAGGTCACACCAACGGTATAGGGATGTGAATGTGTTACGCTTGGGCCGACAAAACAACCTTGACAGGGCAAACTTAGTAGTGCTACAACACCTAGATGTGCTAGAAGATTTCATGACACTGCACAAAGAGACCATCGCAAAGAAGTACTGTGACCGTGGGGTGCACAGGACGGACGCTAAAGTTATTAGAGAGCACAACTCCACTTTTTTGCGTTGGTTGAAAGAGCGAGTTCTGGCTAATCCCCAGGAAGAGGGTTGTCCGAATGGAACACTCATATACGCCTTAGCACATGGCCCCTCGACGAACCTCGCGACTTATCAAGCATACGATATCAACAGATACACTTTCTACACGAAGGAGTAAGATAAAAATAGTGATGACCAAAACTCAGGGGTGACGATGGAAGCCATGACTGGGAATGTAATTGAAAGATATACGGAAGGGTCGAAGAGATATGGGAGGTTAACTACTCTGGATTGCATAACGCGACGATGTTCCATGTCAGATGGGCTAAAAATGTACACAGAGAAAACCGACATTTCACTAACATGTGTATACCCGACTCCGATGATAGCGGTACCATTAACGCCATCACCAAAAATGAGCCATGGGTACATGCTAGACACATGACACAATGTTTCTTCATAACTGTCGGATCAATCCCAGCCGTGATGTCGTGAGGAGAATGTCACATCCCTAGTCCTGGCCTGACCTATGTATCCTTCCATGTGTGCATCATGTTTAAATTTTTGAAACTTGAACTGAGGAATTTTGGAAGCCTCAAAAACTTAAATAAAAGAGGGGCAAAGAACCCTGGAAAATGCATTCAATGTTTCCAAAATGGCCTTAAATAATGTTGGTTATATTTTGGCAAGGGTTTTGCACCAAACCAAAAATAATGAACATTTTGAGGAATATTTTGAGCACTGAATTTAAATCATTATTGTATTTGAATTTGGAATTATATTCATAATATATGGGATATATTTTAAAATAACTCTGAAATGCTTTATGTGCTGTTGGAAAAGTCCATCTAGCAACATAAATTATTCAGAGAATATCTGGCACTGTTTTGGATTTGTTTTAATTTGAAAAAAACAGTGGCAAAGTATAAAACAGAAACAGAAAAACAATAAAAGAACAGAAACTTACCTGGACTTACCTGGCGCTCACCGAAGCCCACCTGGACGGCCCAACACCTCCGGCCCAGCCCATCTCCACCCCTCCCCTGTCGTCTTCCTCCCTGCCAGGAGGACGGGCACGCGCCCGGCGCGCGCGGCCAAGCGCCCCGGCCACCTCCTCCCTCCCAGCCTGCTTGGCTCCTCCTCGACGCCCCGGTGACGCCACGCGGCCCCCTCGACCCTCTCCTACTCTCCCCGTGCCCCTCTCCTCTCTCTCCCCGGAACACTCTCCCCCTCCTCTGTTCTCCACACCGAATGCGCCCGCCGCCGCCGACGAGAACCACCGTGGCCACCGGCCACCCCACGCCTCACCGACGCCCCAGGAAGCTCTGCCCCGACCCCCTCTTCCTCCCCACCGATCCACGGCCCTCCGGAAGCTCTGCAGCTTCGCCCTCAAGCTCGCCCCCAACCTTCGGCCGCTGGCGAACTTTCGAGGATTCGCGAGCTCCAGCACCTCCTCGGCCTCGCCGTTGCCTCCACCAGATCCGCTGTGAGCTACTCTTCCATTCCCCCTCCTCCTCGCGCTTGTTCCCGTACTCTAGCCGCCCTTTTCACTGGAGCCGATTGCTCCTCGCCGCCGGCCATGGCGTGGCTGTGGCCACAGCCACCGTAGCTCGCTTCCGAGCCCACCGGCATGCTCACCGCAACCTTAGGAACCCAAAGCACCTAACCACTCGTCCTCCCGTGCACCGCAGCGCCGGTCCCGCGAACCCCCGAGCTCCGGCCGCCGCCTCGGGCTCCACTCCGGCGAACCTCGGCCACCCCCGCACCTCCCGTTGGTTCCCCTAGATGTGCACGGGCACGGGCTACCTCCTGGTGCCCTTGGCGCGTCGATCCGTCGTCTCTGGCACAACTCCGGCGAGCCACCGCCGCTCTGGGTCATCGCCGTCGTCCAACCGCCGGCGAGTCCGACGTGGCCGGTCATTAGGGCCTAACCACCCCCGCTAACCCAGGCCTAGGGCCACTGACCGGTGGGCCCTACCGTTTAATTAACCCGGCTAACAATTTAGTTAAGTTAATTAAACTCTGTTAAATCACTGTGCAGCTGACATGTGGGTCCCGAACGTCAGGTTTGACCCGGACCAACCCCTGTTGACCTGCTGACGTCACACTGACGTCAGGCTGACGCATTAATGAATTACTGGAATTATTAATATTCAGGAAATTTCAGAAAATGCCCTAAACTTCAATAAATCATAGAAATTCAACCGTAACTCCAAATTAAATAATTTATATATGAAAAATTATCAAAAAAATTCAAGGAATCCATCTATACCATTTTCATGCATGTTAGAACAACTTATAGCTGCTGTTTAGCACAAATCAAATAAATGGCATCTAAACTCTCACATATGGAGTTTGAATTTGAATCTTGTATTCAAACCAACCCCATTTAACGTGTTGCTAGATGCATTAGCCCAAAACACATTCATATTGCCATGTCATAGCATGCATCATATTGTGCATTGCATTGATCGTGTTTCTTCTGTGTTTGCCGGTGTTGTTCTCCCTCGGTAGACGTTGTACCGACGATGTGATCGTTGACACTGATGAAGACTCAATGTTATCTTCAGAAGTGCCAGGCAAGCAAAACCCCCTTGTTCATTCCGATAAAATCCCACTCTCTCGCTCCTGCTCTCTTTTACTGCATTAGGACAACATCGATTCATCTGTTACTTGTTGCGGTAGCTGAACCCCTTTATCCTTTGCATGACCTGTCATTGCCACAGTAAATAGATGAAACCCACTAGCATGAGTAGGAATTGTTTGAGCCCTGTTGTGCCTACTCATTCATGCTTGTTTGTCCTGCCTGCTACTGCTTAGAGTTGAGTCAGGTCTGATTCATCGGGGATGAATCAGAGGTGTGTGAACATGTCCTACTGTGTGTGAGCTAAGTGTGTGAATATGATTTGGTAAAGGTAGCGGTGAGAGGCCATGTAGGAGTACATGGTGGGTTGTCTCATTGCAGCCGTCCTCAGGAACTGAGTTCTGTGTTTGTGATCCATGATTCAGCTACTACCACGCATTGGGCCCGAAACCAATGGACCCTCTCGGCTTCTTAATCACCTTGTCCTCTGTCCAGGAGTTGCAAATAGTTTCTGGTGTTTGTAGTATGCTGGAGGACGTGGGCAGCGCTGACCGTAGGGGTGGGCTGTGATGCGGTAGGCACGTGGCCGGGTAAACCGGGCGCCCGTTTGGTGTCACGGAACCCTGTTCACATCGTTTGGGGCTGTGAGCGAAACTCCGGCCGGATCTCCTCATGGATGGAACCCGAATAGGCGATAAACCTGGACTAGAGACTTGAGTGTTTAGGTAGGCCATGGTTGAAACCCACGTTGGGCTTCCGCTTGAAGGTTGCCGAGTACATGTCGTGTAAATGGCGGTAAGTGGTGAGAGCGTGTGTGAAGAAGTACACCCCTGCAGGGTTAATATGATCTATTCGAATGGCCGTGTCCGCGGAAAAGGACTTCTGGGTTGCTTATATCAGTTCATAGACAAGTGAAAGTGGATACTCTAAAATACGCAAGATAAGCGTGAGTGCTATGGATGGCGTTCTCGTAGGGAGACGGGAGCGGATCCATAGTGGTGTATTGATATGGTGAATATGTGGACTCGTGTGCGCCACCTCAAAAGAGTTACTCGCAGTCGTAGTTTAGGATAGCCACCGAGTCAAAGCTGGCTTGCTGCAGTTAAACCCCACCACCCCTTTGTTGATAATGATGCATATGTAGTTAGTTCTGATGTAAGTCTTGCTGGGTACATTTGTACTCACGTTTGCCTATTTTATGTTTTTGCAGAGAGACTTCGGTCTCGCTAGTAGTTCCGCGTGGACTTCGACGTTTAGCTTGTTACCTCAGCTACGATCTTGTGCCCTCGGCAGGATCTGATAGATAGTCAGGCTTCTCAGCCTTTTTCATTTATAGATGTCTGTACTCAGACATGATAGCTTCCGCTTGTGCTTTGACTTGTATGCTCTGAATGTTGGGTCGTGAGACCCCTGTTTGTAATATCTCGCTCCTCGGAGCCTATTGATTAAATACTTGAGTTGTAGAGTCATGTCGTGATGCCATGTTATATTTGCACATATCGAGCATATTGTGTGTATGTTATTGAAATGCTTGGTATGTGTGGGATCTGGCTATCTAGTTGTTTATCCTTAGTAGCCTCTCTTACTGGGAAATGTCTCCTAGTGTTTCACTGAGCCATGGTAGCTTGCTACTGCTCCGGAACACTTAGGCTGGCCGGCATGTGTCCTTCTTTGTTCCTGTGTCTGTCCCTTCGGGGAAATGTCACGCGATGAATACCGGAGTCCTGTTAGCCGCTACAGCCCGGTTCACCGGAGTCCTGCTAGCCCAGTGCTACAGCCTGGATTCACTCGCTGATGACCGACACGTTCGATGCTGGGTCATGGATGCCTGTCCCTGTAAGTCTGAGCCACATTGGGTTTACGACTAGCCATGTCAGCCCGGGCTCCTTATCATATGGATGCTAGCGACACTATCATATACGTGTGCCAAAAGGCGCAAACGGTCCCGGGCAAAGGTAAGGCGACACCCGTGGGAATACCGTGCGTGAGGCCGCAAAGTGATATGAGGTGTTACATGCTAGATCGATGTGGCATTGAGTCGGGGTCCTGACAGCGTTGGTATCAGAGCTTGACTGCCTGTAGGATTACCAAGCCAAACTGGTCGAAGTTGAGTCTAGAAATTCTTTAGTTATATAAGGGAATTGATTGTGGGATGGAACGTAAGGCTCTTTTTACTCCTTATACCTCATGGCCTTCTGATCTGAGTCATCATCTTCTCTTCTACGGGGATTAAGAACTAGGCTATCTCTTCTTTGTATTAGGATCACGTTTTACTAATCAGTAGACTTATAAGATTGTTGGATTTAAGTCTCAGTTCAGTTCCTACTACTTCCGTATGTTAATTGTTGATCTCGGAACCTTGATATTGTGCTTCTGAGTGGTTATGCCACCATTTTGTAGTATGTCTCAAATCTTTTCTGAGCATTTACAGCCGTTATGCTGTCCGAGTCATCCCAGGTTTCTAAATAGTCTAATGCATTTGCAAAATTCTTTCCCTCTAGTTTCGATGTTCCTTTATGCCAGCTCAATCACACTAATTGTTGAGTTGAGGTATTCTATTGCCTTGGCATTTATGTTGGAATTATTATTATGACCCTAGGTGTCTCAGGGGATCATCTAGTGGCCTAGCCATGATTTGTGTCCTAGTGTGATGATTCTGGCCTTTATTCTCGAAAGCATTCCGTGATGCTACTTAGTAGTAGGTATTCTACTCCTGGGTTTTGAACCCGAGATTCACTCTACTTACCTCATGTTGATAGTGTTTGCTAGTTCCTTTAGGATATTAGTAACCTTTGCGATAGTTCTCGAGGTTCGTGGTACATCCTTCTTCCAATTACCATGAACCATTCTTGGCAGGAGTTCTTCTGAACGAAAAGATGACAACAAGAGTGCTCTCGATGAGTTCTCCATGCTATATTGTGACTCTGCCAGCTCAACCTTTCTGCATGGGTTATCCGGAAGAATTATGTTGAACTTGGTTCGACATACTAATCTATGCATCCACAACTCAGAAAGTTATATGTTCCTTTGAGTTGTCCCTCTTTAGTTGTCTACTGATCTTCGTCTATCAATTGATAGTCAAGAGTATGCGTCTGTTCGTTTATCGATGCCTATTACTCTTGTGGTCCGTCAAGCCATTCTATCGCGGAATGACTAGGAGAAACAAACTCCAGTACCTCTTCCCTATCCAGGTTTGGGTCAAAGAAGTTGTGCTCCGCAGATCAAATTGCTAATCCAGCTTTTGTTCTGCTCTACCTTGGAGTATTACATATTTTATATCGAGATTGTTATAGGAATTGCACACCATCCTATGAACTCTTGGTACAGTGATACTTCTTGCCATCATTGTTCATTCCTCGGTTCCTGTGTTATTGTAACCGGAATGCCGACAAATGAATCATGGCGTGTGAAATCAATATTGCTAGCAACTCTGTTGCTTGGTAGTTAAATGGACGATAACCTCATTCTTAGCGTGTTGATTATTGAATCGTCACCCTAAGATTGATTGTTCTACCTAGTCCCTATTTCTGGTGCACTCCTCGGCCAATGAGTTAGGAATTATTTCAAGTCCTCGCTCATTTGATCATGTCGTCTTGCCCTCAAAAGCAAGATTGTTCTCGAGCTTAGTAACAAACCGGTGGTTCATGACTTTCCAAATATCTTCTTGGAAGTGTTACCGGGTTGTTTCCTGACTGTTATGTTGAGCTCGTGATCAAGTTGGTTTCTGGAGAACCACCCTTTCTCCAAGAATCTGTGTTGGATATCCCTGAGCTAGTTGGTTAAGCTAGACAACAACTTGGAGAATTGGAAGATAAAAGCTTGCCTAACTTAGTTCGTTCCAAAGGGATATTCTTGTGTAGTGTGTGTTGAAGAAAGATGATATCTTCATCGATTGGTCCCTGTGATCAGTTGCTGGACCTATTGTCTTATCAATCCTTTGATTTGAGTGTGGGCTATCGTCAAATCAAATCAGTACCAACGATGCTCGTAATGTTGTCTTATTCGTGGTTGATCCCTCGAGCATACACCATTACATCTTTGGTCTGACCAATGCTATCACTGTGTTCACTTAACTATGGAATTCCTTTTAAAAGGAAACCTAGATGAATTGTTGTTGAGCCCATTAACAACATCCTTATCTCCTCCATGATTTTGTTGAACATTAAGCTACTGTTGGAAACTTTTGAAAGCATTTGTTCATGCTAGCTCATGAAGCATATGTTTGGATGAAGGTAGTGACTTCCTTTAATTCATGTGCATCTGATGCAAGTTGCCGCCGTGGATTCGAGAAAGTCAATGTTGCTTTCTTTGGAATCATTCCTAATCAGTCATGCACACGTGCGAAGAATGCTGTGGTTTGAAGACTTGTAACCTTCAATCTATATGTATCCCTAGCACACCAAGCCACTGATTGATTTGTTCAAGGAGAAGGAGTTCCTTCATAAGAGCTAATCCGGACTTATGTAAGGACTTCGATACCCTCGTTGATGGTTCCCCCTCCTGAACTCGGTAGTGTTTTATTATAAGACTACTATGTGGTCATGCTTGTCTGGGACAGCGTGTTCACATGTGTGTAGCAGAACCAGCTCATGTTTTGGAGCCCGCTATCGTAGTCCATTTCCCGAGAATCTCGCAACGTCATCTCGTCGATTTGTGTTGCAAACTTTCATTTTTCTTCCTAGGCTCGATGAGTCTGGAATATCCTGACGCCAACCAGATCTGAATCTCAGGCAGATATGATGGTTTGGAACATTTCCCAAGAACTATAATATCGGTCCCTCGGAAACCGGTAAAGTGGATGTCGTGGCCAACACACCCAGCCGGAAGACCTGTTATTATAATATCTTGATTGAGGAAGTTGGCCACCTCCCCATAAGGATTTCGTAGGATTTACCTCCCTAGTTGTTCCTTATGGATTCTTGTGCTCCCGAAGTCCGACCTTTACTTGATGTTCTAGATATCAAACCATATCTATGAATGGGTTACACTAGCACATCAAGGAGAACATTAGAAGTGGAGTGCTAAATGTCTCTCGGTCGATCATCCAGATTTTATTTCCTTGGCCTCGCTAAGATGAAATCTGAGAAGTGTTATCTTCCTTTGCATCTGCATCATCCATCATCATTCATCGTGGTAGCAAGTTGTGTTGCCAGGATCCTTGACACGGATATTGGTAAAACCCTGATGAATATGGAAATGCTCAAGTTCTTGAGAGCACGCACAAGCGCTAGGTGTTATCATCGACACTAACTGGAGTGCTCTCAGATACCTCGGCAATGCTATAACCATTCCAATAGTGGAATAACTCTCTATTGTTGAGCCTCTCCCCAGTTACTAGAATCATTCCCATCATTTGCATTTTGTTCCCAGCTTGCACCGCCAATGTGCCATTCTACCATGGGTCCCTTCCATTTCCGGTGATAAGCAAATTCATCCATTACGTTGTCTTCAACAAGGTAATCCACATCATCCAAGTTCGGGTATGCCATTCTACCGAACCCCTCTAAATGATCGATTATGATTTGCCTTAAGCTGGTATAAAGAGTTTCAAGGATCTTTGAATCAAAGGTAATTCTTTTTGCCACTTAAGGGGATATTTCTACGAGTCACCTTCCCTAAGGTGCATCGTTATGGTATCATGGCAACTCAAACTCCTCGCTACGTTGACAATCATTTACCACCTTCTTAAGCGTGAAATTGTTGTCTACCTAGTGAACCTTTGTCATCTGCTTCACTCCATTCCTATGGATGTGTGCTTCGTCTCTCAGCTCGAGAGATGTTGCTATGTCTCAATCCGTGGGTTAATCCTGAGTCGTTCGACCTTCGAGAAGAACAATTCTTTTAGGGTCTTCCCTTTCCTCTCGCTGACATGATAGTTGGAGTTCTCAGAGGAAGACTTCGAGACAAAGATGGTGTTTGAATCAACGTTCATTTGAAGTGCAACCTGGATCGTGAAGATTGTGCTAGTTGCGTTCCCCCTTCACCTTACCCTACGCTTAAATCTCGGGACGAGATTTTTGTTTAGTGGGGGTGAGTTGTCACATCCCTAGTCCTGGCCTGACCTATGTTTGCTTCCATGTGTGCATCATGTTTAAATTTTTTAAACTTGAACTGAGGAATTTTGGAAGCCTCAAAAACTTAAATAAAAGAGGGGCAAAGAACCCTGGAAAATGCATTCAATGTTTCCAAAATGGCCTTAAATAATGTTGGTTATATTTTGGCAAGGGTTTTGCACCAAACCAAAAATAATGAACATTTTGAGGAATATTTTGAGCACTGAATTTAAATCATTATTGTATTTGATTTTGGAATTATATTCATAATATATGGGATATATTTTCAAATAACTCTGAAATGCTTTATGTGCTGTTGGAAAAGTCCATCTAGCAACATAAATTATTCAGAGGATATCTGGCACTGTTTTGGATTTGTTTTAATTTGAAAAAAACAGTGGCAAAGTATAAAACAGAAACAGAAAAACAATAAAAGAACAAAAACTTACCTGGACTTACCTGGCGCTCACCGAAGCCCACCTGGACGGCCCAACACCTCCGGCCCAGCCCATCTCCACCCCTCCCCTGTCGTCTTCCTCCCTGCCAGGAGGACGGGCACGCGCCCGGCGCGCGCGGCCACGCGCCCCTGCCACCTCCTCCCTCCCAGCCTGCTTGGCTCCTCCTCGACGCCCCGGTGACGCCACGCGGCCCCCTCGGCCCTCTCCTACTCTCCCCGTGCCCCTCTCCTCTATCTCCCCGGAACACTCTCCCCCTCCTCTGTTCTCCTCACCGAACGCGCCCGCCGCCGCCGACGAGAACCACCGTGGCCACCGGCCACCCCACGCCTCACCGACGCCCCAGGAAGCTCCGCCCCGACCCCCTCTTCCTCCCCACCGATCCACGGCCCTCCGGAAGCTCTGCAGCGTCGCCCTCAAGCTCGCCCCCAACCTTCGGCCGCCGGCGAACTTTCGAGGATTCGCGAGCTCCAGCCCCTCCTTGGCCTCGCCGTTGCCTCCACCAGATCCGCTGTGAGCTACTCTTCCATTCCCCCTCCTCCTCGCGCTCGTTCCCGTACTCTAGCCGCCCTTTTCACCGGAGCCGATTGCTCCTCGCTGCCGGCCATGGCGTGGCCGTGGCCACAGCCACCGTAGCTCGCTTCCGAGCCCACCGGCGTGCTCACCGCAACCTTAGGAACCCAAAGCACCTAACCACTCGTCCTCCCGTGCACCGCAGCGCCGGTCCCGCGAACCCCCGAGCTCCGGCCGCCGCCTCGGGCTCCACTCCGGCGAACCCCGGCCACCCCTGCACCTCCCCTTGGTTCCCCTAGATGCGCATGGGCACGGGCTACCTCCTGGTGCCCTTGGCGCGTCGATCCATCGTCTCTGGCGCAACTCCGGCGAGCCACCGCCGCTCTGGGTCGTCGCCGTCGTCCAACCGCCAGCGAATCCGACGTGGCCGGTCATTAGGGCCTAACCACCCCCGCTAACCCAGGCCTAGGGCCACTGACCGGTGGGCCCTACCGTTTAATTAACCTGGCTAACAATTTAGTTAAGTTAATTAAACTCTGTTAAATCACTGTGCAGCTGACATGTGGGTCCCGAACGTCAGGTTTGACCCAGACCAGCCCCTGTTGACCTGCTGACGTCACACTGACGTCAGGCTGCCGCATTAATGAATTACTGGAATTATTAATATTCAGGAAATTTCAGAAAATGCCCTAAACTTCAATAAATCATAGAAATTCAACCGTAACTCCAAATTAAATAATTTATATATGAAAAATTATCAGAAAAATTCAAGGAATCCATCTGTACCATTTTCATGCATGTTAGAACAACTTATAGCTGGTGTTTAGCACAAATCAAATAAATGGCATTTAAACTCTCACATATGGAGTTTGAATTTGAATCTTGTATTCAAACCAACCCCATTTAACGTGTTGCTAGATGCATTAGCCCAAAACACATTCATATTGCCATGTCATAGCATGCATCATATTGTGCATTGCATTGATCGTGTTTCTTCTGTGTTTGCCGGTGTTGTTCTCCCTCGGTAGACATTGTACCGACGATGTGATCGTTGACACTGATGAAGACTCAATGTTATCTTCAGAAGTGCCAGGCAAGCAAAACCCCCTTGTTCATTCCGATAAAATCCCACTCTCTCGCTCCTGCTCTCTTTTACTGCATTAGGACAACATCGATTCATCTGTTACTTGCTGCGGTAGCTGAACCCCTTTATCCTTTGCATGACCTGTCATTGCCACAGTAAATAGATGAAACCCACTAGCATGAGTAGGAATTATTTGAGCCCTGTTGTGCCTACTCATTCATGCTTGTTTGTCCTGCCTGCTACTGCTTAGAGTTGAGTCAGGTCTGATTCATCGGGGATGAATCAGAGGTGTGTGAACATGTCCTACTGTGTGTGAGGTAAGTGTGTGAATACGATTTGGTAAAGGTAGCGGTGAGAGGCCATGTAGGAGTACATGGTGGGTTGTCTCATTGCAGCCGTCCTCAGGAACTGAGTTCTGTGTTTCTGATCCATGATTCAGCTACTACCACGCATTGGGCCTGAAACCAATGGACCCTCTCGGCTTCTTAATCACCTTGTCCTCTGTCCAGGAGTTGCAAGTAGTTTCTGGTGTTTGTAGTATGCTGGAGGCCGTGGGCAGCGCTGACCGTAGGGGTGGGCTGTGATGCGGTAGGCACGTGGCCGGGTAAACCGGGCGCCTGTTTGGTGTCACGGAACCCTGTTCACATCGTTTGGGGCTGTGAGCGAAACTCCAGCCGGATCTCCTCATGGATGGAACCCGAATAGGCGATAAACCTGGACTAGAGACTTGAGTGTTTAGGTAGGCCGTGGCCGACACCCACGTTGGGCTTCCGCTTGAAGGTTGCCGAGTACATGTCGTGTAAACGGCGGTAAGTGGTGAGAGCGTGTGTGAAGAAGTACACCCCTGCAGGGTTAATATGATCTATTCGAATAGCCGTGTCCGCGGAAAAGGACTTCTGGGTTGCTTATATCAGTTCATAGACAAGTGAAAGTGGATACTCTAAAATAAGCAAGATAAGCGTGAGTGCTATGGATGGCGTTCTCGTAGGGAGACGGGAGCGGATCCATAGTGGTGTATTGATATGGTGAATATGTGGACTCGTGTGCGCCACCTCAAAAGAGTTACTCGCAGTCGTAGTTTAGGATAGCCACCGAGTCAAAGCTGGCTTGCTGCAGTTAAACCCCACCACCCCTTTGTTGATAATGATGCATATGTAGTTAGTTCTGATGTAAGTCTTGCTGGGTACATTTGTACTCACATTTGCCTATTTTATGTTTTTGCAGAGAGACTTCGGTCTTGCTAGTAGTTCCGCGTGGACTTCGACGTTTAGCTTGTTACCTCAGCTACGATCTTGTGCCCTCGGCAGGATCTGATAGATAGTCAGGCTTCTCAGCCTTTTTCATTTATAGATGTCTGTACTCAGACATGATAGCTTCCGCTTGTGCTTTGACTTGTATGCTCTGAATGTTGGGTCGTGAGACCCCTGTTTGTAATATCTCGCTCCTCGGAGCCTATTGATTAAATACTTGAGTTGTAGAGTCATGTCGTGATGCCATGTTATATTTGCACATATCGAGAATATTGTGTGTATGTTATTGAAATGCTTGGTATGTGTGGGATCTGGCTATCTAGTTGTTTATCCTTAGTAGCCTCTCTTACCGGGAAATGTCTCCTAGTGTTTCACTGAGCCATGGTAGCTTGCTACTGCTCCGGAACACTTAGGCTGGCCGGCATGTGTCCTTCTTCGTTCCTGTGTCTGTCCCTTCAGGGAAATGTCACGCGATGAATACCGGAGTCCTGTTAGCCGCTACAGCCCGGTTCACCGGAGTCCTGCTAGCCCAGTGCTACAGCCTGGATTCACTCGCTGATGACCGACACGTTCGATGCTGGGTCATGGATGCATGTCCCTGTAAGTCTGTGCCACTTTGGGTTTACGACTAGCCATGTCAGCCCGGGCTCCTTATCATATGGATGCTAGCGACACTATCATATACGTGTGCCAAAAGGCGCAAACGGTCCCGGGCAAAGGTAAGGCGACACCCGTGGGAATACCGTGCGTGAGGCCGCAAAGTGATATGAGGTGTTACATGCTAGATCGATGTGGCATTGAGTCGGGGTCCTGACAGAGAAGCAAAAGGAGCATCGCCGGAATGGATGGAGTCACCAACGAGGAAGACTATGACCAGTACGGTTATCTGATGAGGGAAGATGATGCTGATGACGACGAACATATGTCAAAATAAGAATGAAGACTACATTACGTACGAAAGATTGTAATCCCTAGAGAAGGAAAAGTCATGACCATGGGCTCAATTATTCGACAACGAACAAAAGAGGGAAGAAGATCAGTCTGAAGCATCGTCGTCGCCCAAGCTGACAAATTAATCCCAAAGTTTGTTTGTGTCTAGCTATTTTGTATACCGCCGATAGCGGTCAAATGATGTAAGATATATATTATACTAATTATTATCCAGAGGGTAACAATGGTATATTGCAAAATGAAAGAAAAAGAAAAAGGAAAGTGCAAATGAAAGAAAAAGAAAAAGAAAAAGAAAGGACATTTTGCAAAATGAAATGAAAAGAAAAAGAAAAAGGAACTAATAAGTTGTGGAAATTAAATGCAAGAAAAATAAAAAAAATAAAAAAAATAAAATAAATAAAAACAAAAAAAGAGTTAATAGTAGCGCGTTTTATCCAGGAAAGCTATATAGCTAAGAAAAAGGAAAATAAAAAATAAAGAAAGAAAAGAAGTAGCAGTAGCGCATTTTCTCTGGACCAGCGCTATAGCTAAGTTAGCTATATCACGTTTTGCCAACACGCGCTATAGCTAAGTTAGCTATAGCACCGGTCCTCTCGATCCCCTCTGACTCTCTCTC